>NC_132885.1:12629514-12817014 GCF_030463535.1 Salminus brasiliensis | reverse complement strand
GTAGTATAACTTGATATAGTCATGGCAGTGATGGTCAGAGTAATGTGAGTAGTGATAGTTAATAGTGGTAATATTAATAGTGGCAGAGAGTCCAATACATACATTATCCATTATATACAGTCTGGCACCAGTAGCCTCGCAGCTCTGGTGCCAGAGACGTTTTTGTGTCTTTGGGGAAAACTGCATAATCATCACTTTAGTAGAGTTAAAACTATTTGTTCGCCCTTAAAACTTTCTAATCCATTTATTGAAGTACCTTATAGGCAGCTCCTCCATGGATGATGGACTTGATGAAGATGCCCAGGTCTTCCCCGGTCTCACGGGATTTATTGCCCTTAAGGCTGACGCCCAGCCCAGCTGAGCCAGAGTCATTCAGCGGCACCTCAAACATCAGCTGCTCCTTCCCCTCCTCAGACAGAACAGCCCGCACTGCTTCCTCCTTCTGAGGGAGATGAGGTGAGAGAGAGAGAGAGAGAGAGAGAGAGAGAGAGATGGACAGAGAAAGAGAGAGAGAGATGGACAGAGAAAGAGAGAGAGGTCATTCCATTTGAACATAAAAGTGTGCTATTTTACCAGAGAATGGCACAACCTTTTCATGTTCCCTTTCTGAAAGCCGGCAAATTCGGAGAGCGCTGGGGTCATTTAGAGCCATAATCCATTCTCCATTATAGAGGCCCCATGCCCACTGAGCCCTACTGGATTTCCACCCCCCCCCCCCCCCCCTCCACTTTCTCTTTCTCTCTTTTTTCCATTTTCTCCCCATAATGTTCCTAAAATGACCTGTACATCTTTTTAGAGAAATTTTCTTTCAAAATGAGAGGGGAAAAAAAGAGAGAGAGCGCGAGAGGGGCAGAGAGAGAGAGAGAGAGAGAGAGCGTGAGCAAGAGAGAAAGAGAAATGTCCATTATTCTATGTGTGCGGTGAAAACACAATCTTTTGTCGCTAGGGAAACGGGCCAGTAATGAGTGAGTGTGAGACTGCAGTGCTCCCCGACTTATTTTCCAGGGAGGGTAGTAAAAAGGCAGCAAGGGGAGGGGGAGAGAGAGAGAAAATGGCCATAAAACAAACACATGAAAGTCTGTATTTGATCTATATAATAGTACGGGGGGAAAGAGGTAACTTGCGTGAGGTGGATACAAAGATAATGAAGGCAGTGCAAGCTGCACTGTTTTAGCAGCACTTTCAAACCTGCCCCTTGCCTCTGGTCATTAGGTACGGGGCGTCTTATCCTCCTGGAATGGGCCTGTCAGCTGGACCATAAGACGCATATATCCAAATAAGAGGCTGCCTTTAAGCAGGCTGAAGCTTTGACGGCAGTAAATATTGGGATAGGGATAGAGGGATGAGCTGGGCGGCGAAAAAGGGCTAAGACGAAGTGTGCGTGGGTCAGCAAGGCCTGGTTTAACGCTGTTTACTGTAGGATTGAAGGTTTAGATTGTATTAGCTGCTGTCTATCTCTCTTTCTCGCTCTCCCTCCTCTCTCTCTCTCTCTCTCTCTCTCTCTCTCTCTCTCTCTATCGACACAAACACATACTAAGCAGAAACTCTGTGCGAGAAAGACAAAGGGCAGTTATGTGTTTATCAAGGACAGACGGGGAAGCTGAGAATGAGAGAAGACCTAATATGTCCCAAACCAGCCTCAAAATGTCACTGCAAGGCCAGAAGTCATTCAAACACAATAAAAAGTCCCTCCTTTTGTTTTTGGCACCAGACAGGTTTCATAAAAACAGAGGCTATTCAATGCAGACGGTGTCCCTGCCCCTTTAGTTGTGGGTGGGGCAAACAATGGCCCAACAATGGCGTAAACCTGTTAACGGTTCTGGTATCTGACAACCAAGACCCCTGGTAGGACCTCACACCGACGCCAAATGCCACACTGCACTCAGCCCTGGCATTTTTCACTGTTACTGTGGGTTTATCAGCCGAAGTGCACTCTGCACTGTTTATGCAGGAGACATATGTCAGCGGAGCAGGAGGGCAAATAGATGTTGGTTTCTATCCTTTGCGCTCCAGCGCTACAGAGAACATTACAGACCCAAAACATCCAAAATAATCCCTACTACACACCCAAAACACCAGAGAACTCCATTACACACCCGAAATACCAACAAAAACTCCATTTACCATGATGTATAGCACGCACAGCTCTCCAGCTCTCCTGTAAAGTTTGCAGACATGCTCATAATAATAAGAGTCATTCAAACAGTCATTCCCACTAAAGGCATTACTAGTACGAAGAAGTAACTGATGGGTGTGTCAAACACAGCCAGTGTCTAATCTGCATAGCCAGCATCTGCTCATGTAGTGAGGAAAGCGCCTTAATGATGAAGAAGACACATGGAGTCATCAGCGGGAGCAGATGGATGAGCATATCTATAGGTACAAGAACAAATGACATTCTGAAGGTTTAGTGATGAGCACATACACAGCTGTTCAGACAGGAAATCTCCCTCTTCTCCTTCTCTTGCTCTCTCCCCTCCCTTTTTGCTACTCCTCTTTCTTTCTCCTCTTGCTCACTCTCCAAGTTGGGCCTGTATGAACAGAAGGTCCGTCACTAATATGTTGCTCTGGGGACACGAAGAAACCCCGCTCTGAGAGGACGGTCAGGGGAAATGTGAGGGGTCTCGGGGGGCGGCTTTGCCAATGCTTCTCTATGGCCTTCATGACTGAGTGGCCTACAATGACTTTACCAAACAAAGCCTTTAAGAGGCTTCCTCCTGAGCCTCAGTCCTGCACGCAGACACCCATGCAGTGGGCTTTTGAGACAACATGCCAATTATTAATGACGTATAAATGTATCTGAATAGCGAGCTGGAACGCTAACCAGTTTTAGTGAAAAGAAGGTCGGTGCTGAAAGTGCAACAGACCACAATTCAGGACAGATGCTCAGCAGCTAGTGCACATTTCAGCTGAAACTGCGGCCAAGCCAGCCTGTGGTATGGCAGGGAGTTCTGCTCCTACCGGAATTCACCACTCGAGAGCCAAGAAGTCTTGTGTGCAACCACATCAGCTCTGTACCAAGAATTACAGGTTCAAATGCTCCCAAACCAAACGTCCAAAATGCAAGTCATTACCCCCATCACACTTACCAAGGGTCTGTCTCCCATTACACACCATGACCAAATGAACAAGCGATCCAAGAGCTTGGATTCTTTCAAATGGCATCTTGCTCAATAACATGGATTTATGTGGTCTTAAGCAGAACTTGAGCTCAGTTCCAAGCCATTCTGCTTATTCCCCTTTAAATTTGGGGGATTCAATGGCATGCTCAGCTACCAGGCAAGCCTGAGCACCTATATCCTTCAGGAGATATCAGAGCAGTGATGTAGACATGCTTAGGAAGCTTTACCTATTAATAGGCTTCACCTTTTCCAGTACTGAAGGGCCAATGACCACCACACGTTGGTGTGGTTTTAGCCTCAAACACACTTGGTTGAGCACATCTGTTAACTGCCAGGCCTCATAGGTGACATTTAACACTAAACTGGTCTGGACAATGGTTCTCCAGGAGGGGAAAGGAATACTTGTGCTCTAACGGCTTGAGGCATGGATCAAGATTTGACAGCTGCCATCAGGTTAGTAAGAAGTGGTTCATTTTTTCTGTTAAGTCTGATGCGGACAGTTACAGAAAGTCAGCAAAGCAGCAAGGGCTGCATACTGGATCAGTGGCAGGGACCTAATGGAACACACAGGAGAACTCTAGCCAGGAGTGAGTGCCAGCAGTCCAGTCTTGAGATAATGAAGAACTGAAAAGCACACAGGCAGCTTCCTAAAGAGAAGGGTTAATTCCTTCTAAATAGTGTAGAGGGAAAATCTAAATATCCAAGTCTGCTTTGCAAAACGAACAACAGTTGGTTGTCCAAAACTGAACCAAGATTGCCCTTTAAGACAGCGTGATTCAGGAGATCGCTAAAGGGAAATCTGGTACTACTGGCAAAAATGGACTTATCTTTGAATGGAAGTCATTGCAAAGTAAGAGTTTAGAGCATTTCTATTGGCCTACTCATCCAGATTTACACAGCGTTCAGAGCAGCTAAAAGGTTCAAACCATGGAGAAAACTAAGAAAGGCCACTGGACAATATAAAACCTTACGAAGATTCAGCATCAAGGTTTTTGCCACTGTGGTTGGTGATGTTAAAATATTCAACATGACCAGCATCAACACATACTTAAAACATTTGACCAACATCGTTTTATTGATCGTCCTATTACGAAAAGAACCTATTGAAAAGATTTAATCAAACGTCTGCGTAAACAAGCTCTGCCCTGGCACCTGATGTGCAAGGAAACTGATGCCAATTTTGAAAAAGCCAGTAATTGTACAGGCTAGCTGGAGTTGTTACATTTTGAATTATTGGGTTTTACATGGTGATACTGAACAGTGGTACGAAAGTCCTCGGAAGAGGAAAAGAAACCATGGAAACCGTTGTAGAGAAGGTTGGTGCCAAAAACCTTTGCTCTCTTTGTTTTGGAAATATGCACATGAACAGGAAATATTCTGTGTGTGTAATTTGAGCAATTACAGAAATTATTTTTCGCAGTTCGGGTCAGATTTTACCAGTGATTTCAATGTGTTTGTACAACGATACCTTGACTAGTGTTTTCAGCCTTCTAAACCTCTTCCCATTCAGGCAGACAGGAACCTGATGCTGTTTGACTAGAAATAACTGCCCTGGGACATTGCCAAGATGGTCACAGAACAGACAGTGGACTGGCCGATAAGGACTGAGCTGGGGCTTCTGGCTTATTTTTTTCCTTCCTTTTACAGATGCTTCATAGAACTGCCCTCTCTGCTGGCGAGGCGCACACCGGAGACGGCTATTTCTCACAAAAATGACTGCACATGCCGGCGCTGCACATTAAAAGCAACCGACGAGCCCTCTTTGCATGTAACACTTTTCGAATGCCCAGATAAGCAAATTCTGGAGCAATAATTCAGACATTTACACACACGGTTCATGTTGCTGTTGACGCTGGATGCATTTCAAAGCACTAGATTAAAGGCAAACGTGACATTTAATTAAGATGAGGCATGCGGAGGGGAGCAGTGGGGAAAACACGGCTGGTCCAATCACACCCTGCAGAGATACGGCACCTATTAACGCTGCTAATGGGCTTCAGTACTCATCATCATACACCTCCGTCAGCACACACACATACACCTCAAAACACGGACAGCCAAGCTGGAAGGGGGGCAACATGCACAGAGCCGTGGGTCTGCACAGGCTGTTATGTGGTAATAACTCGGAGAGCAGTCCATGTTCCAGCAATTTAATAGCAGCCACACAGATACGGTCAAAACTACAGTCACACACATTTACATATGTTTACACATTTACAATGTTTTTACTCAAAATAAACCTGGTTAGATTTGAATGTGTTCAACCTTTGCAAACCAACAAAATAAACAATCATTTGCATTACAAATGCTTTGAAAATTGGAAGCTTTTTTTTTTTTTTAGTTACTGTACCTTGATTTGTAAGTAACCACCCAATCTACCTGACTGCCCTATACTGTGCCTTATTAAAAACCAGTCTTGAAACCTCCAAAAAATTTAATTGGATGGATAAACTGATGGATGTATGGAAATGTTACAAAATCAATTAATTCAACGCAGCTTAATTTCCAAATACGAACTGAAAAAAAGGTTTCCACACAAACACCACAAAACGGAGCCATGTTTAACAAATGTAAAAAAAAAAAAAAAAAATGAATAAAGAGTAGGACATGTTGTCGGGGTCAATGTGCCATCCCTTTCCTCTGTGAAGCTGTAGGCTGGAGGAGAAAAGGGGAGGAAGAGGAAGCAGGACTAGAGTGAATATAGTAGAACTGTCCTTCACTGACTTGCCTCTCACGGATCTTTCTGCACTTGTCTGGCTCTTCCGTCACAAATCCGCAGGATGTCAGGACTCAAGGTCTAGCATACACAAGGCCAGAGTGCGAGCATGTATAAGGAGATGGTGGGGGTGGTTACAAATGTAGCACAATCCAGCGCCCTCACAGCACAAAGACACACAAAACACACACACACGCTCTGAGGTAATGGCCACGTTGCTAGGCATAAAAAGAAAGCGTGAAAATGAGCAATAGAAACAGAGAGAGAGAGAGAGAGAGAGAGAGAGAGAGAGAGAGAAAACACAAAAGAAAGGGAGAAATGAGAGAGAGGCGCAATCAATGTGGACATGTTAAACAGGCGTCTCAAGGAAGTCTGAAATTGATTCATTTAATGTGCTTGCTGCGTAATAAAGGAGAAACAAAGCTAACGTTACAACACTGCCACTTGCTGAGTGCTCAACTGACCATGAGGTCTTTAGGGAGCTTGTAGCCGTAGAAACACGTCTAACGGCGGCACGGGTCACTGTCGCCACTCCGACCTACACATGCTTCTTCAAAGGGGGGCGATCCCAAAGCCAAACAAGCCCCACACAAATGCACAAACAGAAGTGTCATACAGTGGTAAGTCAACAGCAGTGAGAACAGGAACAAATGGGAGCAGTATCTGGTCATCAGCTCTTACTATTCTGATAGTTCTTACCAGGACCAGCACCTGCACCTTATCTGTAGGGTCACTTAATTGCATTGCAATACCATAATTCCATTGCATAACATGTTTTAAAAGGGGCTTAACTATTTGTTTTAATATTATTTTTGTTATTGGTTTTAGGTAAACCACTGCGGCCTGCTTTTGTACAAACTATACAATCGCACTTATTGGACAGTACTGGACAATAAACTGTACAAACTACTGATCTTAGTAGAAAGTTAATGTCTGCCTGTCAAATGAAACGACAGTACAACTACACAACTCTATACAACATACAGCTACATAACAGGGCAGGGTAAGCTTGCACAGCCGGCCTGCTACTCACTCCAGCAGGTCTGTAAGCACAGCTAAAACCTGACTCAAGCCCGGCTCAAGCCACTGGGAGAGCAGCCTGCAGAAAGGAGGGAGCTGGAGAGATGGTGAGCTCACATGCACACAGATGGGAGCAGCTCAGAGTAAATGTGTGAGGTCATGGCGATGAGGTCATAGGCTGGAAAACTAGGCCCGAGAAATGGAGAGCTTGTGTCCATCTCAAATCATACTTGTTGCCCATTCTGCTGTTCGAGTTTAGTGGGCATTATCGGAACGCTAACTGGCCAAAACCAGCCATTAAATCCTATAATAACAGTGCAGCAGACGCAAGAGTGGACACAAGCTGCTGAATTGTTTTCTTTGGGCCCAAAGCAAAGGTCTGGATAGTTAGCGGGAGTGCATTAGAGAAGGAGCAGATTTTGGCTTTTTGAGTGAAGGCCGGATTCATATCGTTTACATCTCCTCCCAAGTCATTTGTTCAGGAAGCACTGTACGTCATTACAGCAGGGAGCAGGTGACTGTTTAAAAGAAAGGTGTGCGCGAACAAGGGAGGGCGGTGAGATGGCTTTTTGTTCTACTCAACAGATGAATTCACACAGACCAGCAGATGGTGGAGGAGCGGAGGAGGGCGTTCGACAGCACACCCACGTCTTCTCATCTTTTGCACTCGTTTTCTTTCTCTTTCTCTCCCTCACTTCAGCTCTAGCACTGTGCTCTCATTCATTCCCACTCTCATTCTCTTCCCACCTCTCCATTTCCATCTCCATCTCCTACCTCTCCTCTCGCTTTCGGCCTCTCTCCGCTTCCCACCCCTGCTCCCTCTCTCTCCTCTAAGCTGCTAATATTTGTAGTAAATTTAGGCCATCTGCATGACTTTTTCCTGGCATCTCCACCATAAAATCATCAGCATGGCCTGCATTTCGAGAAGTGCCCCCCGTTCATAATTACTTGGAGCAAATATAAACACGTGGCGTGTCTCATTACGTACAATGGAGTCTTCATTAAATCGGGCTTGCTTTATTACCCTGCCTCTAACTGCTTCTGTATGGGCTTGCAAGTGACTCATGAAAGAACGGATCTAGCTTTGACTCCAACCGAGAGCATGGAGTGCACTTTTCAACCCACACACCTACATATACACGCATGTGCAGCCCATGCCGAAGTGCTCGGTATGGAGCGCCATTATGGCTCGGATAGGAACAATGGCAAAAGAGATGGACATTCATGCCCCTTTTTAAATAAAGGACCTTCTCCATGGCCCATTCAGTGGAGGCCAATGAGAGGCTAAAGGCAGCGGTGGGCAGCTGGGAAGAGCCAGAGAGGGTCGTACGAGACTAAATGGATTCTGTTTAAGTGCAGATGAAAGGGCTGCATGGAGAGCGGTGGAAGCAGTAAAAGAAATGGGGTCGGGCCGCGGATGGAGGTCCATAACCCTGTCCCTCTTGCGCTCAGGAAAGCGGGTTTATTGACTCTCCTCTGGAGTCCTGTGCTGGGTCCACCACTGGGGCTGGAAATGGGGGCCAGCCTAAGAGCCCTCTGCCTCTTCAGAGACATCAGAGAGACACTTCAAAGCTTTATTGAGGAAGCAATGGAGGTATCTGCTGAAGGTCTGGAGAAGAGATTAAGGAGCAGGCAGCCAAGATGCAAGCCCGGAGTCAGCCGCTTCCTTGTTCGCTTTCAGAAGTGTGTGTATGTATGTATGTATGTATGTGTGTATGTGTGTGTGTGTCGCCCTCTCAGACCTTTCGTCTTCACAAAGGAACTTTTCCAAGACAGATGAAGCCAAAATCAGAGCCTCATCAAGGCCCTCATAGCCAGCACACAGCAGCACATCTGAAGGTGTACCAGTGGTGTCTGTTATAAGCACCATGCTCCATATTTAATCTGACTCATATTTGAAGAAACGCCACAAACCGAAGAGGAAATGAACTCTCGCCCGCTCTCCTTTGTTCAGGGAGTCATATCTAATATCACCATTACTATTTCATCCTTCAGCAGGCTGGCAGAGGCAGGCTGAGCACTCACCCCCAGTGGGCTGCTCTTCAATTGGAAATGAGGAACAGCGCGGGGTCCGCAAAGGGCCTTGGCGACTGAAAAGCGAGCGAGCGCGGGGAGGGGTTTAGGGCTTTGCAGCGGCAGCTCGTCTAGCAGTCAGGAATGCTGGGGGTCTTTTGTTCAGTAGACAGATGTGAGGCATCAAACCCACCTGTCAGTGTGAGGTCTGATGGTTCAGTCCCACTCCTAATCATGCTGTCCCTCCACTGGTGTTTAAGCCCCAGGGGACACTGTGGAGCACACCAATCTCTCTCAGTCTCAGTATCGCTCTTTCTGTCTCTCCATCCCTCAGCCTCGAGCTGGTCTCTAAATTCTTTTATGGACTGTATCACCTTCTCATGCATGCTAAACTGCATCATCTGAGTTTGCACTCCTCAACTCAGAAAGCATTGGTTTACAGTCCTTATTAGTGTCTGTGCATGAGGCACTGATCTGACAGTGGAGATCCAACTGTGAAACTTGATCCCAAAAATACATCTTTATTAAAAAAAAAATAATAATAATAATAATAAAAAAACCAATAAAACAATAAAAATAAAATCCACAAAATCAAAAATCATAATATTGTTTTTGTTATAATATATCAATACACAAGTAGTGATTTATAAATAATTCTAAGACAAATGGTCATTTTATTATGCAGATAAAGAATCGTATTCTAATCAAATCATTGTATGATATTTGCACCTACAGTCATTATCATTATAGTGTTATGTCTAGCTTCAGCACCAAGGGTGTGCGCATTAGAGGCCCAGAACAGCCCACAATCACTGCTGCACATGTCCAACTCCAAGGCGCTCCCAAGCTATATTCTGCTTAGCCGCTTAGACAATATTAATGTATTATTAATCTGTTTACTATTAATAGAAATGCTTAGTAAAAGCCTGTAGATTCTGCTGCTGTCCAAAAAAACACATGCATCTCCATTTTTGGTCGTTTTTAGTTTTCTCCACTGTTTAAACCCTGTAGCTGCTCTGTGCACTGTGTAAATAACTCTGGATGACTGTGACTGAGCAACTGAGATGTGGTGTGTGTGAGGCTGCTGGTTTTAAAAACAGCTTACTTATGTGCATCATCATGTAACTATTAGCTGTTAACAATTTAATAGACTTGTTGCCATCCATGCCATTCTCCTGCCTATGTCAAGCAGTCAACATGTTTGATAATGACATCAGACATCTAACCATAAACATATTAGCAGAGGTTGCAATACATCACATTATGTGGAGGCCTATGGCTGATCATAGTTGGGAACAAACCATGCTTGGTAGTCTAACCAGTGTAGCTGTATTTTAAAATGTATGGATAAGAACCAGCTACTGGTGTGGTTGATTCTTTCAAGCCTTTTATTTCTTCATTACTTTTCGTCCTGTCAAGGTCATAAACCAGGACTGACTAAGACTTTCATTAAGCTGTGAAAATGTATTGCATATACCAGCTAAAAATAATAACCCTCCACGCCAAATTTACGCACACACCGAGGCCCACTCTTTGTACCTATTCGAATAGCGGGTGGGGTTACACTACTACACCTCTTTTGTAATTCCTAATAAAACACAGAGCCAAAACAAAGCCATAAAGCACCTCGAATCTACACCTACATATCTCTCTATCTTTTGCAACACCCTCAGCTTTCTTCTTCCTCATCGAAATCTCTCTCTGTCCCATGCTGCCCCTCCACAACTATGCTTCTTATATTTTTCACTCTGTGCTTCCTCCCTGACTATCTGGTCACCCACATCTCCCCATCAGTCTCTCTAGCCATTTCACTGTCTCGGTTATTCATTACCGCTCTATCAGCCTCTATCTCTCCTTCACCTTTCCTCTACATCAGTCACTCACCCTGCTTCAGCTTTTGCACTTAAAATGTATCTCTGCCCCTCGCCTCCATTCTTCCCTACTGCAATCCTTCACATACATTAATCTCCCCTGCTTTGATATCTCAGCCCACAAAGGCACGCTCACCCAGACGCATGGACACACACGCACACACACAGCTAGCAGTCAATCCATCAATCAACCGGCTTCCCATGTCAAAGTAGCTGTAGCAGAGGAAACACACTGGACAGAACTCTGGATATCTTAAGAAATGCCCCTGATGCCAACAAACAGGGTTAAAACGTTGTACTTACCCCATAAAACAATCCTTAATGTTGCCACAGCAGCAAATGAGTAATTTTCTGCACTGTGTTGGCATGGTAAACTGTGGGTGCAGTCCTGGGGAGGGGGGGTGGGGGGGCTACAGCAGCTGTTTGTCAGCTGTAACGAGCTTTCTTCACGCTTCAGAATACCGCATACTAACCAGCTTCTCCCACAGTCAAACAGTCGCTGTGCGTGGCAAGCAGCACGGCAATCAGGAGAGCAGTAATTGAACAGTGCCACACAAAAACTCGCTAGAGAATTTGCTAGAACACCAAGTGTGAACGGTCTTTAATGTGGTGAAAATGGGCTTTTATACTCCATCATGCGCCACAATTGACACATTGTGTGTGCACGTGTTTGGAAGGGGGGTGGAAGGAGGAGAATAGTGCTAGGAAATGTTAATAGATCAAATTTATGCACAAAGACGTCAAATTCCTCCAATTATTCAGCATTTATGCCTATGTCAATGTATATTTACAAGGCCATAACATGGTCAAGTCTATGGAGAGAAGTTTCAGACATGATGAATTCTCCACACACCAGCCTACTCAGCACTGTAGTACTATTTACTGGCTTCATCTGTGACATTTGGCATTTGACACAGTTTCACTCTTCTAGTGGTTTGAGTGGAAGACTGAGCTTCTCTAGTTCGGACAGATAACAGCTTAATGTGGCCCTGATTCCTGCGATGGTGCTTTGACTTTATCTAAATAAATGGGAAAACAATGGAGGGTAGAACGCGCTTCCGGACCAGAAAAGTTTGAGAGGCATCTCCATGGAGACGGGGCAGATGCCCATGGTTCTCAGGAGCGGGTTATTTCCAGAAAGCGCTGAAATGGACAGAAAACGGCCAGCAGGAGCGGGATGGAGGCTACGCTGAGGGAGTCGCAGGAAAGGCAGACACACAGCTGCGCGGCTGCGGCCTCCGACTTCACACAGACCTGCATGCTCCAGCATTTCCTGTAGGAGTGGGTCGACCTCCCGCCTCACTTCCTGCCCACCGCTAAATCAACACACGGGGATAAGAGCAGGAAGTCAGAGGCAGAGGCCACCGGTTGGACGTGTGTGTGTGGCGCTCGCTGGGTATGTAGAGGTCATAGGGTTCATATCAAGGAAGATTCAGACAGCAGGGGTGATGAAAACACCCAGAGAAAAAGAGGGTGTGAATGACAGGTGGATGAGGTAGCAAGCGCGTGCACACACACACACACACACACTCTAGTCATTCTTCAGAACTTTGAGACAAAAGCAGGAAACAAACACAGGACTTCCTCTTCTCAAGGCTGGCTCGAGGAACAGTGCAGGAGTGACTATGACCTTCTTCAGCCACACCAGTACACGGACACACACACAGCCTGGAAACACACCAAAACCACATACAACCATTCACCTGCTGCTCACGCCGTCCTCACAGCTGAAGAGTGTAAAGCCCACTAAAGGTTTATCTGTGGGATGTGATACTACGCAGGATTGCACCAGGCTTTTTTGGTTAACCACATAGGCTTTGTGGTCAACTAAAACTCAATGCATCATTCAGCTTCCTTCACAAAAGGTTAACATATAAATAGCTTAATATTGGAAAACGTTACTTTGGGAGGGGAAGCAGAGTAAAGCCCATCATTTAGCCCTGTACAGTGCGTTACAGCAGAGCTAGCAAACGGCACTTTGAGCTCCACAGTGTAATTCTGGGTGGGACATCATTGCTCTCATAGCCCGTACAGAGTTTTAAATGTGATATGTTTCAAAAAGCAAAGTCCATTTTAGCTGGACATAAAAAAAAAGCCCCGCACGAAGACGCATTACCAAGTTTGCCTAAAAAATGATTGTGGCATCCAGCTTCACCCTTGATTAGCTGATCGAGCTGAAGGAAGACCAGCATTCGGTATCTATCTCAAACACACTAATCAGTCCATCTCTAGTTCACATTCAGTATATTAGAGACCTAATAAGCCTTCTTGCACTTTAATGGAAAATATTTATTTAATCCATTTTAGTTCAGCACGCTCTTCCTGCAACTGTTTCTTTTTTATTCGTGACTGTGAGGTTTAAACCAATAGAAGTGGGAGGGCTGTAAACATGTCAAAGTCACCATGAAAATGCTTGCACTCAAATGTGATCTTGAAAAGTACAATACATAGATATGTGAAGGTGCAGGACCAGTAGCAGTCTAGGCTGTTTAGGTTTTTTTAAAAATACATGCTTAAAAAAATTTCATCCTACAAACTTTTATTCAATCATTATACACAAACCTCTGGCCCAAATGTCTATTTACAGAAATATTAAAAGACACGCATCAAAAATGGAAAACAAATAAACGATCAAACGCAATTGGTCAACAGACAAACACTATGATTGGTTAGTTGACTAGTTAATTTAGAAAGAATGTGCACTAAAATCAGAAGACAGACTTCAAGAGTGTATGATTAGAGGACGGACTGATGCATGTACTTACTTGAAAGAGAAAAGCAGGAAATCTGAAATGTACAACTGTAGAACTGTGACCAGTAAACTGTGGCCCCTGCACACTCCTGGCCTTGAGCCAAGAACAGGAACTTGTGTTTAAAAGGTGGAGACCTGTCTGCTTGCCTTGGCTTTATTAAACATTCTCTGTACAACCAGACAATCACCCATACAGGCCATTCAGGCTATTGTGTGTGTGGAAGTGTTTTGACAAGGAAGAAAGGACCAGAGAGATAGAATGGTTTAAAGGAAGTGATTTATTAGTAGTGAAAGGTGGAGACGGGTGGAAACAGGATCACGGGGTGGTGTGGTGTGATACTGTATCAGACAGACCGAAGTTAGATGTTAGATAGAGAAGTCTCTTACCAGCTCTCGTGGGAGGAACACCTCCTCCTGTCTGGCCACCACCAGACACACACTGTCTCCTTGCTTAGTGCTGCGCAGCATTGCCACTAACTCCTCCTGTGTCCGGCCTGTGATGTCCACTCCGTTCACCTGACATATACATAAGTGCATGTACACACAAGTTGTTTTTTGTCCTCACTATAAATATATATTAGACTTGTGCACATATTATTTGGGTGGTAGACTATACATAGCACAGTATAGTATAGTAGTGTGTAGAGTAGTCAGGTTCAGCTGCACTGCTGAGGATTGCATTTATCAGTGTAAATATCCAACCATGATTGGTTCTGTGGTCAGAAACTGACCACTGATGAAGCAGGGATGGCTATTCAATCTTATCCGCAAAGGGCCGGCGTGGCTGCAGTTATCATTTTAATGAAGAGAACACTTTATTCAATAATTCCAATCAGCTCTTCTGTGGTTTGTTTAAGATTAAAAAAAAAAACCTTGAAACTATGAACTTGAAGTAACTCGAGTACAAAAAACTGATTAAATATAATTTTACGAAACATATTGTAAAATATATATTGTTGGACTTCAGGAAACTCACAAGAAAAATGCGAGATAATAAACAATTACAATAAACAAAAAAGCAAAATAAAATCCCACCAATGTGACTGTAAAGGGAGAAGTTAGGTAATTTTATATGCAGATACCATCATGCCATTAAATGCAGTCCAATTTAATAATGAGCTCATCACTCATGAACAGTCTAGACAAATCAGTTCAGCCATCCAACTTTGATAAATCACTGTGCTAATCAGTGATTTATCAGTCTACTCAGGCTTTAGTGGAGCTCTGTAACATTGAGATAAATAACTGATCAGCACAGTGATTTATTAGTATACTCAGGCTTTAGTAGAGCTCAGTAACACTGAGATAAATAACTGATCAGCACAGTGATTTATCAGTCTACTCAGGCTTTAGTAGAGCTCAGTAACACTGCGATAAATAACTGATCAGTACAGTGATTTATCAGTCTACTCAGGCTTTAGTAGAGCTCAGTAACACTGAGATAAATAACTGATCAGCACAGTAATTTATCAGTCTACTCAGACTTTAGTAGAGTTCAGTAACACTGAGATAAATAACTGATCAGCACAGTGATTTATCAGTCTACTCAGACTTTAGTAAAGCTCAGTAACACTGAGATAAATACCTGATCAGCACAGTAATTTATCAGTCTACTCAGACTGCAGGAGTTTCTCTAATGCCTAAACTAATGATCGTGCTTGGTACACAGCCTACACTGATTTAAAAACTGCTAATAAATGAGATTTCTCTTATTTTGAACTAAATGTAACATGTACTAAACATGTTGATGGGTCCTTAACTGTTCACTAGCTAGATGAATCTACAAAGTAGGCATTTCCAAAATAAAGTGTCTGGAGAGTAGAACTGTGTTGTGCATAATCTCCTCACCTCTAAGATCCGGTCACCGGACTGCAGGCGGCCATCTTTGACAGCAGCCCCTCTAGGGAGGATGTTTTTGACGAGGATGGGGCCAGGTCCATGCACTGAAGAGTCTCTAGTTACCACAGTGAAACCCAAGCCTTCTGGACCTGAACATACACAGGCAGAGAAGAACAGAGAGCAGAGAAGAAACTGAGCAAAAACAACTTCTGTTTGATTTTCGCTACTTCAAAAGCAACAAACTCTACACAAAGCAGGTCTTGTATCGATTCTGAAGACTTTCCGAGACACAAATTATTTTGAAAGCCCAATGATCAATCAGCCTTGTCCCATATTGATCACAAATCCAACATAACTGCAGATGGCAACTGTCTGGAGCATTGTGGTGTAAAAAAAAAACAACAAAAAAACAACAACAAAAAAACCCTGCAAACAGATCATCCAACAGATAAAGACCATCAGACAAAAGGAGTACAGATGAGCTGATTGGCTGTAGCTCAGCCTGCATGTGCGTTCAAGCTTCTGCTTAATGTTTAATACCAAGGGTGTGTGTGTGGCTCTGTGACTGGCCTCTGAGAATGAAGGGCTGAAAAACGCTGCCTCAGTGCAGGAGGGAGATTAGAACTGCCTGACTACAGTTTAATTTCACGTATGAATACATCTTTACATAGGAAGTCTCAGAGAAAAAAGAGGAGGAGTAGGAGAGAGAGATAGAAAAAGTGAGAACGTAAGTGAGAGAGTTCTCTCTTGCAAATTATGATCCATGACGCATCGAGTGGTTAAGAAATAGATTCTGAATTCTTAGCCGACATACAGAAACCAACCGGTCAACCGCAAAGCACAGCCCATCTGCTGCATGCATTGAATATAGACTAATGTGCTCTCAACTACAACATCTAACGGTGTAAACAGATTGTATTCCCAAGCAACATTTTACAGGAACGCTTTTCTGCTGTTCATAAAGAACGTGAATAATTTAATAAATCATTTTTAATACAAACAGCAATTTTCCATCACTTTCACAACTTTAAAGCACATGTTCTTCAAAGTGTGTTCTTCGGTACGATCAGTTAGAGATGGGCAATGCATCAAATATGATTTCACAATTTTTAGACTAGGGATGTCCCTATAAAGGTTTTGGCCATCAGCCAATACCAATACCAATCCAATCCAATCCAATCCGATCTTTATATTTTTATATATAATATAGCCCCACAACTTCTGTAAGGTGTGTTACTACAACAGTAAATACCAGTATCAACATTCTCCTTAGCACTAGTTTCTATCAGACTATACTATACTTTTTTATACTGGTTAACTTTGCTTGGTAGAAACTTTTTAAACAACGCTTTTAAAATCAAATTCAAATAAAGCTCTGTTGTGTTTTGCTCACTGTCACGGTCATGAACTCTGTCGTCTGCAGTACCGTGTCTATTAATGGCACCTAGAAGACAACAGATGGCTCTCTGCTACAGCAAACCTAAGGATCAAAGGTGAACCGGAACCTTAAAAGTCAATGCCTGATCCATTAAAAATGCCTGGACCGGCCCCCCAATCCTGAGTCACTGGATCAGATTGGGACATCAATAATTTAGAAATTTAATGATACAACATATTTCGTACTCAACATCTGTTTTACTCTACAGCCAATCAAACAAGACTAATTCTGCTCTCTGTTACAAAGCAGTTGGTCAGTGTTCTTTAAATACTGCCTCTGTGTAGATCATAGCTCTAATGTCAGATGCGATGCGTCTGTGTTCTAATGGCTCTCTCAGTAAACATGACTCAACAACAGCGAGGATGAGAGTCGGACTCTGCCTTATTTGACTTGACAGTGCACCTGGGAGGGAAGCTTAGGAGTTGCGAGCGCTCCTACGCAGCGGGTGGCGCACTGAAGCCTCGCCACTGCCTTGACCTCCGCTATTCCACCTCTTATCAGGGTCTTGATGCTGTCAGGATGACTGATGGGTAGATTAGTGAACAGGCTATCGCCTGCTGAGTGACACGAACCATGTCTTCGGGGCGGATGTATCCGGCCCGCGTCCCTGCCAGGCCGAAGGAGAGGAGGAGTGATGGACGGAGCACAGAGGTGACGGAGCGAGGGAGGGCGCTGCCGGAGGGGAGCGGATGGTCTTTAACACTGTGTGCATCAGGCTGCAGAGGCTGGCACGAATGAAAGGCACTATGCTAGCCCACAAGCACAGCAGAGGCAGCGTTGTGCTGGTGTTTTATGTTAGTCATTTAGCACAATCCCTTTACGGTCAGCACTTTTCTGTTCCTGCAATGAATTCATATCATCAGTAATGGCCGGATCAATAAGAACTTAATAGACTTTGCGGGTTGAAATTATGGCTTCATCCATTCAGCTACAGACTTGCAGAGCCACAGACTACAAAGAAGGCAGCGGAGTGAGGGAGGGGGCAGAGGAGAAGAGGGCTACTACTTTGGGCACTCGTAACTGAGTATGCAAAATCGTTTCAAACGCTGAGCAGAAACATGCACAGGGTGTCTTGAAGATAGGGGTGAGCAATATGGCAAAAAATATAATATTAAAATATTTGAGGGCATTTCTAAGATGCACAGTATTTACAGGTTTAGTCATTTAGATTTGATGAGTAACGGAAAATAGAATGACTGAGTGTGCATCACTAAATAACATCAAACAGGAGTAATTCTCTCTTTCTGAAAACATGTAGTTGGTCTTCTTTAATGACATTCACAACTATGCTCTACTATATGTGCTATGGCAAATCAACCAGGTCTAGTACGAGTACACTCAAAGAATCGCAATAAACAATGCTTGCGATAAGTACTGCAGTTTTCTTAGAGTATGCTGTTGTTGCCAAGCAACCAAGGTCCCCTAAAGCAGGACAAGAGCATAACAGTAATGATAATGCTAAATTATTAGCGTATCTATGCAATTTCATGTGTTTAGCTAGCATTAAGCTAATTTATCCCTTTTCCTACACAGTATCTCTAATGACTCCCTGTTCCACACATAGTGGTCTACATATCTATTAAAATAACTGCTTCCACATTCAAATGGTGATGTATGATATGTCCAATAAAAAGTGCTCTAGATTTGTGCTCAATATTCAAGTCACATATTCTTTACTTTTTATGTTGGAGTTTATAGATGAAATTCTTACTTCATCTATCGGCACCTTCAATGGCCCATGTGAGCAACAGTTTATTAACAGCACAACAGTTTTAGCCATCTGGTGCATTACTACCATATTAAACTGTCGAGAGTCGGTCTAGGCATGCTTACATCAAGAATTTTACAAAGCCATCAAACACAGCTCAGTCAATCAGGTTTAAGAACTAAAAAAATCAGATTTTCACACATATATTACACATATCTTCTTATCTGCTTCTTCCTGGTCAGGGGCACTATGGGTCTGGCATGGGTGGGTTCGTCATTGGACACACACACACAAACTTGCACCTAGGGGCGATTTTATCTAGCATGGCCAGTTCACGTACCATGTGAGTTTTTGCAAGGGAGGAAGACACCCACACTACTGCGCTGCCCACTTTATGATCACATATGAATTATTTAAATCTTATTTTCCTATTTAAATTGCATTTAGAACCACATTATAGCATAATGCCATATAATGCATTTCAATTTCAAACATCCTTTCAGTCTGCATTTGTATTTTCTGTCTTGTTTAGTCATTGTGGTGCGCGATTCTCCTGCAAACATGACACTTATGGTGCCAAATAAAAAACAAAACAACAAAAAAAACGTTCAGGTCTTCCAGCTCTATGCCAGCAATTCTCAAGCATGTGCAAATGGGCATTCCAGTGGTCATACTATATGTTTATCGAATCCTGTAAAATGAATCATGCATTATGTGAAAGCAATCAACAAATATATATTATTTAAATATATTATTCATTATTTATATATTTTATTTTATAAATGAATATCCCATTCTTGGGACACATTTCAAATTTAATGCAGCACAGCCTTCACCTTTATACCGAGACTTCTTACCTTTTTTCAAGTCAATTTTGAGCCTCTTTCCACCCTTCTTGTTGGTGAAGCCAGCGAGAGGTGAGAGTGTGTGGCCCTTTTTGAGGAGGGGGCTGTCGCTGCTCTTTCCGCGGGGTGTGGGGGAGAGACTAAGGGGAAGAGGAGACCCTAAAGAGCGGCTCTCCACACTGCTGCTGCTCTCCTGAGGCTCAGCCTGCCTGCCTGAAGAGGATGCTTCCACAGGCCTCACCATAGGCTTCACCTTCAGCGGAGGATGCTCTTTGGTCCAGAAGGCACCTTCATGGTTCTCAGAGCTGTAAAGGTGACTGATGAGGCTCTTCTCATAACGCTCTTTATTAGCAACGGGAAGAACTTCTAAACGCACGATGGGTGACCGCATGGCCTGTCGGAACACCTCCTGCGACCTGGGGTGAGAGATACAAAATAAGAAGGAGAAAGAACATGAAGTGAAAGAAAAGAGGAGGGACGGAGACTGTCATGTAGGGAATAAGAAGCCGTGGGATTCAACAGAAGGCCGGGGTCAACGGCTCCATAAGGCTTTAAAAATTAAATGCAGTTTGTTCATGCACAATGAAATGAATAATGATGTTGAATTTGAAAACAATTAGGAAAATGTAATATCTTTATTAATTTTAGTCTAGAGGAAGCTCATTCTGGGAGCAGCATAATTGGGGTTATGAGTAACGAGCTCTACCCCTTACAAATGACAAAGCCATCCTTCTTACTCTTTTGTGTTGACTAATTCAATTCCAGGCTCATCCATCCATCCTAAATCTAATAAAAATCTACTGTAACCTTCTGTAAGACAGATCTTCTACATGGCACACATATGGAATATGAAGCATATGTATAAGTAACGGTGCATGATGAATGAAAGAGTGATGACCCCGAAGCGGCTGAGTAACATTTCAACAGGTACAGCAGGACCAGGAGCCAGTTCCAATAACTCAGGACGGATTAAAAAGGAAAAACCTCATGTGATAAAGACCCGGTGTTAGACTCTGCAAAAAACAAACATTTGGACCAGCACTATAGGTCAAGTGGCTTTATTTGGGAAATAGAGAGTATGTTTGTGGACACCCCTTCTTTAAGATTTGCAAATGCAAAGCTCCGAAAAGGAAGGGAGGGTGATTGTAGACACTCCTTTTTCGAACCGCCCCTGATGCAATGTCTTTCTGCAACCAGTTGCCTCGGTGGAAAGTGCCGTGTACCTAGCTTGCATGCACCGGTCCACTGAAGTGTGTGATGTGATGAGAAAGGGCGATCTTCCCATCCTGGAGAGAGGAAAGCCAACCGTGCTCTCTCGGGGCCCCGGTTGCTGATGGCAGGCGGCATGACTGGGATTCGAACCAGCGATCTTCTGCTCGTAGTGACCGCACTAATTCTGACAATATCGGCACCATGCCTAATGCCAGGCGTGGGCTAAAGGGATATAAAACCCCCAGCATTGAGCTGTGGAGAAGTGGAACTGTGTTCTCTTGAATGATGGATGGTGCTCCATCCAGCACTTATAGGATGAGTTGGGGATAAGCTAGGGTGGTGATCATCCAACATCCTGACCTCACTAATGCTCTTGTAGGTGAATGCAATGAAATCCTCCCAGCCATGCTCCAAAGTCTAGTAGAAAACCTTCTCTGAAGAGTTGAGACAGTTACTCCAACAAAAGCAGGGTAAACAATGACTGAGTTAATGAATTAATAGATGAAGCCAGCTCGAGCCTCTCAGCACAGGCAGTGTGAAAAACAAAGCTTTTGAAGGCGGCGGGAGCAGCCAAAAGCGGGGTATTGTTGTAATAATGAGTGTGACGGCAGACTGCAATGCTGCGATTTGTGTGTACATTTATGTGGTTAGTGGGAGAGTCCCTGCATGGACCACGACTGCTGGACGGACTCTGCCGTTTGAACAGATGTTTCTGGTCGAGCTGTGTGTTCTCACCGCTTTTGAAGCTCGTCCAGTGTTGTGATAAGCATAAACACGCCGAATCTCCACAACAATGGACAGAGAGACCACTGTGTATTTTACAGCCATGATACTACTACACACACACACAATCTGAGAGATGGAAAGAAAAGAACCAGACAGAGAGACGAATCACAGAAAGATGAAAAGAGACAAAGGTGACAGATGGAGGCAGACAGAGACGGACAGACAGAAAAAAAAGAAAGAGGAAAGAAAAGAGAAAGTCAAAATAAAAAAAGGAAGAGGGCACGAGAGAGAGAGAGAGAGCGAGAGAGCGAGAGAGAGAGAGAGCGAGAGAGCGAGAGAGAGAGAGAGCGAGAGAGAGAGAGAGCGAGAGAGAGAGAGAGAGAGAGAGCGAGAGAGAGAGAGAGCATGCAACAGAGATAAAAATATCAAGAATCAAAGACGGAAGTGGAGAATTCAGGATTACAGTGAAAGGATCCTGGTAGCAGCAGCAGCAGTGTGTGTGTGTGTGTGTGTGTGTGTGTGTGTGTGTGTGTGTGTGTGTGTGTGTGTGTGTGTGAGAGAGATAAGACAACAGTGTACTCACTGCGAGAAGGTCTTGTCCATCAGCTCAGTGTCATTGATTTTGACGATGCACTCGTCGTCCTGGAAGATGCCTTCTCTTTTGGAGCGGCTGTTCTCCTCCACACCCCGGATGTGCAGCCCCAAAGCCCTGAGACATACACACAACACACACACAGTCTCACACACAGCAATGATACCCAAATAACAGCATGTTCTGCATCTCCAGTAAGAAGTCTGCTCTGTGACTAAAAGAGGCAGAAAACCCCCAAACATACAGGAACTGCAAGTTCAGTTTAGGCCCACATTTGTGATGGGAACCACACCTACAGCTCATGACTGAGAAGAGTTCAAACTCTGTGACCTCCCTTTCCCCTCCCGACTAGATGTCAGCATAAACACACACACGGAGTTCCACAAAAGCAAAGCAGTGGAGCTCTGCAGAGCTGTGATAAAGCCTATCAGACAGGAGAAATAAAACAAGAGAGAAAGCCGGCAGCAGCCGCAGCAGAGCTAAACCCAGAAGTGTGTGTTCGTGCTGCACACTCCTAATCCTGTCCTTCAGTCTCCTCCCTCAATAACAACACAAAAGCCCATTAACCATCACTCTAAGTTAACTAATACATTCTATCACTGCACAACGCTGCCCACACAAACACACACACACTGCGCTGGACGGAAAAATACAGAACATTGGACAGAGGCAGGTGGGGAGAGAAAACAGTGACAATAGCTCATTGTGTCTGAGCTCAAATGAAACAGTTTCCAACTAACACAACACAACAATGCAGCCAGAGAGGTGATAACAGGGTGGGAGCTCAAGAGAGTGTGTGTGCGTGTGTGTGTGTGTGTGTGTGTGTGTGTGTGTGTGTATGCGTATGCGTATTAGGGAAGAACAGAAGGTGATGAGAAAAGTGTAATGGAGGGGGAAATAAGATGAGAAGGAAAAGAGTGCAGAGGCAGTAGAGTCAGTATGTTTCAGGGCCTGACTGATATGTGACTAATACCAATATTAAGGTATCAGTTTTATTTACCATGGTCAAACTCAAAACCGGGCTTAACTGACTGATGTGATGGTCAGTTGTCTACTGTAAATCGACCTGTTATCAGACCTGATAATGAACAATTTCCAGATTTGTTTGATTTCCCTCAGCACCACAACTCAACTCAAACAAGAATGGTTACTAGTCATCTAGCTGTGGTCAGACGTAAACAACATCCAAACATCCAACGTCTTGATTCATTTGAAATGGTTGGTTAGGAATCAATTATATGATTTTATTGGAGTAGTAATACTGAGGGCAATAATAACAAAGAGCCTTAAAGCTGCTTTTTTATCTGATACCCAACAGTTCTTCAAACCCCACCCTTTAACTTCTCCAGTGCTGTGCATTTTCAACACACCCTAAAGGCCTGGTCTTGTCTCCTGTATAACAGCTTTCTGGAGGTACCAGGGAGCTACTAACATGGCATCAGAAATCAGACAATTTTTACTTGCTGGTTTTAAAAAAGAACTGGCCATTTTGGCCCAGACTTGGCACATTAAGAGTGAGACAACAGGTGGTTGGTGGGGCGCAACAGATAACACCACTACCTGCCAAGGAGCTACCACACCATGTGGGAGACTGGGGTTCGATTCCTGGTCTGGGTGACTATGCTGCGCTAAATGAATAAGAGTCCTTGGGCAAGACTCTTAACACTACATTGGCCCACCTCTGTAATACGAGTTACCTTGTAAGTCGCTGGACAAGGGCGTCAGCTAAATGCCATGAATGTAAATGTAAATGTACAACATGAAATAACTACCTCAGTACTTAACTTTTAACCCCTCGTTTCCTCCTTGCAAAACATCTCAGTACGTTTTCACAAGCTATACGTACGGCAATATTAACAGAGCGGTAAAGCCGTGTTCTTATCTGATACCAAACAGCTCTTCAAACCCTCTCTTTAACGTTCCCAGTGCGTTTTCCACACACCCAGTGGATGCAATACCACAGCTGACAACCCACATAAAAAAAAACAAAGAAAAACAAAAACAGATAAAGGCCTAGCCTTGCCTCTCTTATAACAGCTTCCTGGAGGTACCTGGGAGCTACTAGCATGGCTCCAGAGTGGGAAGACTTCTCCAAACAGAGATAACATTATGCACTGGTCAGGAGCTTTCAGTTTCCGCTAGTGCAGGCTTTCGTAAGGGCCTGTGTGAGGACCCAGCAGGAAAACCTGCTTATAATCCCACAGCACACTAAAGTATAATGGGTAGCTCTGAGACAGCAGCGGTCTTAAAATACTGTGTCGGTGTGTGTCCTTATTTCACATACATTTGAAAAACATTGAACACATACACCCACTCACTCACACACAGCAATCCAACGCAATCCATTTTCTCTTCCAAGAGTGAGAAACAAGCTTTGGGAATTCAGGAGCAATCACAGGCAGCACATGCTGTCCGTCCTCATTGAAAAGACAAACAAATCCTTGTATCACTTCCCTCCGTTATCACCTCTCAGCTAAACACAAAGCCAGAGGCCTAAATAGGAAGGAAAAACAATAACACACACTTTCAAAGTTCAGGTCAGCGCAGTGGCATTTGTGTGCGAGCTGTGTTCAGGGCTATCTGGAATACATTAGCCTTGGATTGGTGTGGAAAGTCAGCTTCTGTCCTCTCCAGCAGCGCTTCTGCAGTGTCCAGCCTTCTGATCTATTCACCCCCATTAGATCTGCTCACCTCTGCCCCAGACACGCAGAATTAGGGAGGGAAAAAAAGGAAGCTCTATTTACATTAGCGCGCCGCTCAATATTTGGGGATATAATTGGCAGTTCTCTAGGCTGGGGTGACCTTTAACCTGAGAAGAGAGGGTTGTGGGCATGACTAAAGGAAACATATGGGCCCTTTGGGATGGAGGGACAGTGAGAGAGGGATTTAGGGAGAGAGGCAGAGACAGAGAGAATATTAGAGAGAGGAACAGAATTCTACAGGGACAAATATGTCTTTATAAAAGAGCCCTCTGCCATCTTTTCCCATGTGACTTGCTGTGATGAATCAATTTTAGTGCGTGAATCCTCTATGAGAGAGGGAGGGGAAAAACACACCGGCATGCTTATTAGACAACACCTCCAGTGAATCATGCATCTATTCTGTACGATCTGCCCAAGAGTATTATTTAAGCAGGGTGAGTCAAGCCAGAAACCACTTAATTATATATAATAATAATAATAATAATATGTAATAATATATGTAATAGCATGTAAAATGCTTAATGTTAGATTAAATGCATCATCAGCACTATGTGTTAGATCAATAGATGTAACTATGATAAAGACTTGGCTATTTTGGCCTGGACTCAGCACATTCTGAGTAGGAGTGGGACAATATGAAACAGGTGATCCTTATCCAAATTCCACCCTAAATACCCCCTCAGTACTTAACTTTTAACCCCTCGTTTCCTCCTTCCAAAACATCTGCACCAGTAAGCCTTAAAAAATACGGCAACTGCTAAAACAGAGATGACCCCGACCAGCAGACAGTTGTGAAAGTGGCCACTCTAACCCAACTAGAGATGCCTGTTCAGTCTCATCGATACCTTCACCTGCTTTGAGCCCAGCTGTAATGGCTCACCTACCACACTGAGAAATAACCTCCTCTGAGCGCAATCCCTCACACTAGGATTCTCTCCTGCAGCACGTAACTATTATACATTACAGACACTGGAGATCTGCAACAGGAGGTGGTAAAAAATGTGAGCGAGAGAGAGAGAGAGAGAGAGAGAGAGAGAGAGAGAGAGAGAGAGAAAGTAAATGTAATAGTGTCATTGAGAGATATGTCAGAACAAGAGCATGAGAGGGTGAGAGAGCAGAAAAGCGTAAGAGGGCGTAAGAGTGAGAGCAGGAGCAAGACAGAGGGAGGGAGAAAGTAAGCTAGAGAACGAGAGAGAGAGAGAGCAAGAGAACGAGAGAGAGAAAGAATGAGACAATGTGAGCGAGAAAGAGTGCACTACTAACCTTCCACTCAGAGAGGAGCTGTATGGCACTACATGAATCCCGAGTGGCCCATGTTCTCCTGAAATCTCCACAGTCTTCGTTAGGCTGCTACACACACACACACACACACACACACACACACACACACACACACACACACATCAATATTCACATTAAACTTAAACTTTTAGCAATGCAAACAGAACATAAGCTCAGTGTTTCCTGATGAGTTCTGCGCTACCAACACACGGCTCAGCGCCTCGTCCATGCGTCAGAACTCCAGCCTCTAAATTCCCCTTCTTGCCCACACAAACTCTTTCCATGATCGCTAGCCTTTGGCCTCGTTCTCAGTCGTTTTTCCCCCTGCCTTTCCCTGTCTCAGCGGTTAACATTCTTGGCATGGGTTGTGATAGCCCAGCAGGAGAGGCAAAATGAAGGGTTTGATGTAGGTAACTGTGGACAGAACAGCCTGTAGCTCGAACAGTGTTCACCTTGAAACACCCAGCTCTTTGAAACCAGCATCTCAAGCGTTCAAGACTGGAGAGAGACAGAAAGACGGGGGAAAAGCAAAAGACCTAGTGAGAGCAAGAGAGCGTACTACTAAAGTGCCTGACAGAGACATATCCAGGGTTTCTCAGACATTACTCTTCAAGATCTTAACAGGTGGTCCTCCATGCCACAGTCCCTGGCTGACCGAATCTGCTCTAAAAAAAAAAAAGAAAGTTCTCCTGAAAATACGTATACATTTTTTTCATAGCATCCATTTATTTATTCCTGGGGCTTTTTTTTAAGATCTAGATAAAATAGTGTCATCCTTCATTTGAAAAAAGATACCCCAGCAAATCTGTAAAGCTCTGCAACAGGGACCAAAGGCCCATGGAGGCATAGCTTTGCCTCATTTCCAATTATGCTATTGGTCAGCCAACACTACAGTTGCAACTTCAATTGCACTGGCTATGCTTCAGGCACGGATATCCCATCTTGGCGTGATATCAAATCCCAAAGCAATGGTCCATCATCTCGAACAGATACCTCAAATGTTTTGGTTTGAGTTGCCTATATTGATATCTGTACCAATCACTTCTAATATCAGTTTCCAGCTGCAGAAGGTGAATAAAGATAGTATAAGTTTAATCAACGTTTTCTAATATTTTTACTAGGGATGCAGCAATCCCTCTTATTCTGTAATATATTAGAGATATTATGCAATTTCACACAAAAAGAAAATCAAGTCAAGCATGTGAGCATCAAATGAAACGCTCTACTATTAATGGAAGCACTTGGTAGAACTACGTTGATGGTCTTACCCTTATTCCCACTGCGTTCTCTTTTCTCCATTTTTTTAAGTTTCAACAACTGTGTCCTTATTCTAATACCGAATATGCAACCGTTGTCAAAAAGCAATAAAGTTTACCTTGTACAATAAAAAATGTGTAGACCGTGATTTACAAGCACTGTATTAACATTGCACGCCAATGCAACAATCTTCAACCTGATCCTGTGAACGGCCCTATAGCGTACCCACTGCTCACGGAGTGCCAGTGAATCTGTGACTCAGAGTGAGCTGTGTGTGAGTGTGTGAGCCGTAAAGGCTCAGGGGGAATGCCGAGGCTGAGGCTCGGGTCATACTGAAAGAATGCTTGTATCAGCTCTCCTTTCCTCAGGCTGTTTCCTCCAACACTCCGAAACGGACATTCAGCGCAATAATTTGCCTGCCGTGTGGTGTTAATGAGTTTATCAGGCTGACCACACACACACACACGGCCTCTGAAGTCATTAATCCTATCCTGACCTTCCTCTTCCTCTCTCTATCGTCCTTTTACTTTTCTTTTCCGTAATCAGCACGCCATTCTAATTGCTGAAGTTCTGCATTTAGAGTATGTGTGTGTGTGTGTGTGTGTGTGTGTGTGTGTGTGTGTGTGTGTGTGTGTGAGTGTGCGAGTGAGTAAGTAAGTGAGTGAGTGAGTGAAATAAATGCATGTGTCACTGGCTGGAGGTGATGTGTGCAGAGAGGAATAGAGAAACAAAGTATACATCGCCACTGTCACGCATAAACCTGGTATCTCTGGTACTTTTAATATGGTTTTCACTTTTTGACAATGATAATCTGGCAGTTGTTCTTTTCAGGTTTCAGAATGGACCTATAGAAATGCTGCATGTCTGTGTGCGTGTCTGTGTGTGTGTCTGTGTGTGAGAGTCAGACATTTTCAAAACATATTACATAGGTCTAACACTTCATAAACACATAATGCAAGTTGTGATAAGCAGTCTTTAGCGGTCATTACAGACTGTGTCCAGTAAAATAACGCCCACGCTACCATTACTGCCACCATTACAACACTGGACAGTTGAGATCACCAATTTAAAAGTGTTACTGTTTGCTAAAAGACTAGGTAGTAAGTCTTTTCTTTGTGGAGAAGTACTGCCAATAGACTCTCCAGAGCCATTAAGCATGAACTTGCCAGGCATGGGCTAGAGGCATATAAAGTCCCTTAGCACTGAGCTGTGGAACTGTGTTCTCTGGAATGATGGTTGGTGCTCCATCCAATACTTTTTTTGGGATGAGTTGGGGATGAGGTGTGGTGGTCATCATCCAACATCCTAACCTCACCATCATTCTTCACTGAATGCAATCAAAGTCTTCCTTGGACAGTAGAGACAGTTACTCCAACAAAAGCAGGATCAATTATTTTTTTTATACATAGCCTTGCTTTTGGAAGAAACTAATAAGCAATGAATAAGCAGGTGTCCAAATACTTTTGTCCATATTGTGTATTCCAACACAGTATATTATTACTAATTTCGCACTGTAAAACGTATCAGAAAGAAAAAGACAGAGACCCTAGTAGAGCCTAGTACTAAGTAAAGATCTTTTTGGAAAATGGAAAGTGAGAGCACGAGAGCATGCCAGTGAAGGACAAAGAATAAGCAGGAGCAGGAGCGAACACGTGACCCATGGAAAGAGAAAAGGAGAGACCGCGAGAGTGCATATGAAAAGCACAGACTAAAAGGAAAGTAGGAACAGCAGTAAAGTAGGCTTGTGGTAGGCAGTGCGAACTCCAGCACAGTTTCATCAACTCACCAAAACTTCTCATTAATCAAGGCCAGGCCGAATAACACATATCAAAGAGAAGAGCTCCTCGAGGAGGAGCAAAACAGACCCCGAATTAATTAGGAAGGCTTAATGAAAATCACATGCATTAAAATGAGAGGGGGATATAATAAATAACCCCCACACCCTCCATCCACTGTGGTTTCTCTCGCGCGCTCTCTCTCTCTCTCCCTTTCTCTCCACCCGCCTTCTATCGCTCTTATCCATTCCACATTTCCAAGCACTCGCACTTCACTTCCATTTCTGCTCTCGCTCTCATTCTCTCCCTCTCTTTAGACAGGCTGCATTAATGGACAAACAAATGGGCTACGAGGAAGACCTGCCATGCTCATTTAGAAATGAGGCACGGTGGATGAAAGAGGGATGGCATAGGGGGGATGGGGGCAAAGGGAGAGAGCGAGCGCGAGAGAGAGGGGGAGAAACAGAGAGGTAGCACAGAAGAACCGGCACAGGTGTCCTCTTTATTTACTTTCTCCGTCCTTCACAAAACCTGCAAAAAAAAAAGGCAGAAATAAAAGACAGGCTCTGATGAAAGAGAGCACATTACACTCACTGCGCCTCTGTAGCACAAACCACTGCCTTCAAAGTGCTGAGTTCTCTCAGATTTGCTGAAGAGAAACAAATAAAGGCAACAAAGCGCGGTGGCTGAAGATGAAGACGCGCTCTTTTGAGTGTGAACGGTCTGAATCTGGGGCCTCTTTTGAAGAGACGGAGTAGAATTAGCTGCCACTTCTGCTCTCAATACACAGCTATCTGAATACAGTAGCTGGTTCTTTATGTGGCTGCTATTATGTGAGGATCCTGGGCCGTATTATGGAGAACGGACTACAGTGAATAACAGAGGATGCGTGTGGAGAGGGGTGCTGCCTGTGCAGATGTGCGTGTGTATGTGTGTGTCTGTGAGTAAGCCTGCCTGAGTAATTCTGTCTGCACTCCCCCAAAGAGCTCAAATTATCGTCTTATTCACTAAGGCAACCTTTCATTTCATCACTCACGAGGCATCCAGTCACTCGAAAAGCCACACAGATAAATCCAAGCTAAAACACGCATACACACATGCCGTACATACACACACCGCTCAGATCGTACTAGCTATTTATGTACATGTTGCACATGTCTACAGGTATCCAGATCCTTCATACTTTTTCTTCTTTTGTACATAAAATACCAGGCATACCATAACAGTGCATGGACAAATATGGGATACCAGCATTGGCCCACAATTCCTGTATGGATGCATTCTTAGTTGAAATGTCTCAACTAAGACATCTGTAATCCTCTACTACTGTACTAATCCAGTGCTATTAGCTCCATGTGAATAGCTATAAGAATCTACATCAACAGAATTACTTATCGATATTAACGGCTGTTACTTTATTCAGAGATAATTTTCAGTTTAGTAGACCGAAACACCTGTAAACAAAACACCAACATGTATTTTAAGATGATCTGATTTAATGTGTTTCTTTTTCTAAGTTTCTTTACCAAGATAATTTATTTATTTATTATTATTTGCACAAGAAGATAAAACACAAGCAAGTGAAAAGAGAACAAAAGAGAGAGAATGTGTAGGGAAAGTACAGTAAAAAGTCCAGAAAGGCTTGTCCAATGCAAAGTCCTTTCCCTCAAAGAAAGAAAAAGCTAAAATGGAATAAATTAACCAACAGACAAAATCACAAAAAAACACCAGCCAGGTACATGTTGTATTTGAGTTTGTTAGATTGAGAGTAGATTAAGCTGAAGCTGGTGATACTAGGACAGTTATTTAGATGAGGTGGTTGTTATTTATTATTACTGTACTAGCCTCACAGCACTAATCTTAAAAAGGTAAATGCTTTCTGAGATCAAACTGTACTTAAACACACTAAACTATCCTTGCCGAAACGACTCCTAGACTCTGGGAAGGAGATCACATGTGCTTCCTCAAACACAACAGCTTGCTCACACTATGCCCTGGTGACAGCCCTTGCGTAAAATGTTAGAAATAGAACAATGTTATAATAAAACAGACCAAGGTAAAGGTGATCCCTCAACGGCATCTTTCAAATCCCTCTCAAAGTCCAGGGGAAGAAATGTGCTTCAGGAATTTAGACACATGCACAATGGCATAAAGAAACCCAGCGAAAAGTAAGCCCTGTTGGTTCATTTTTTCACACAAGGGTAATTAGGTCCAGGCTTGGCACCTCCGCCCTTCTGATTGACTCTGATCCTGTAAGAGGGCATAAGCTTCTCTCTGCTGTGCGCTCTGCTGTCACTCACAGTGCCACGCTCAGAATGGGGAGCTACACAAACACTGCCCATCACCGCACACCGGTATTGATCCGGCTCTGTGCCGATGCTGCCACAATACAGCTTTAATCCACTCTAATACAGGGCCAGATTACCAGGGCCAGACCCTTTCATAGCTTCCATTACTGTTCACTTCAGAACAGGTTGGGATTAATTGATTCAGCGAGAGCTTCTTCTACTTCCATTACAAAGTCTTATGCATCCAAGTTTTATCTAAAAGCAGCAAAGTAAAAGGCAAATCTTTCCTATCAGAGTCAATCTAAAGCAAAATTAAAGCGGCACGTCTGAAACTTATCCCCCCCCCCACCCCCGATTCAATCAAAGCAGTCTGAGCTTTGGGTGCCGGAGGGGGGCTAGAAGCTAGTAGAGGTTAGGGCTTAACTCCCTCTCCCTCTCTGATAAAGAGGATGTTTATCAGTGTGTGTGTGTGATTGGCAGAGAGGGTGATGAGAGGAAGATGATAAACCAGTGTCAGTGTGAAAGAGGCTTCAGGGCTTTGACAGCAGCCTGTCAGCGCCACAATAGAGCAGCAGATAAGACAGAGCAGACCTTACAGCCCAGAGAGAGCAGAGAGAGGGAGAGAGAGAGCACACAGTGAGACAGCAGTAACTCACTCCACACTATGACCCCTCTGACCTCTACAATTACTCTTCATATATAAGAAAAAAGGCATACGTGCATAAAATCCCATCTCACTGATCTGCTCATTAATTAAATATTTTTGATAATTAAATTAGGATAATAATTAGAGAGATAAAGAGAGCAGAAAGCGAGAGTGTGAGTCGGACAGAGGAAGGAGTGAGAGAGAAAAGGGAAGGAGAGAAGGCAAGAGGGAGAGCAAGAGAGAGAGATAGTGCGAGAGCACAAAGTGAGACAGCAGTAACTCACTCCACACTATGACCCCTCTGACCTCTACCATTACTCTTCATATATAAGAAAAAAGGCATACTTGCATAAAATCCCATCTCACTGATCTGCTCATTAATGAAATACTTATTAATATGATATCAGCGGCTGTTGTGTTGGTTATTACTGCATTAAATACCGACATGGTGTGGGAGAGAACGAGGGAGATAGAAAGAGGTAGGAGAGAGAGCGAGAAAGAAAGCGTGAGCGAGAATAAAGTGAGAGTAGTAATCCACTCCACACTATGGCCCCTCTCAACTTCTACATTACTCCCCAAATATGTAATAAAAATGACACTTGCATAAATCAATGCTAATTAATAATACATGCTAATAAATGTTATTAGCTGCTGCTGTGTTGGTTGTTACTGTATTACATAAAGAGAGAGAGAGCGTGAGAGAGAGAGAGAGAGACCAAAGGAGTGAGTTGAGAAGTAAAAGATTAGAGAGGAATGCAAGCAGCCAAAGGACTGAAAGTTCAGACGGCGTGTACAGAAACACAGCACATCAGCACTTGCACATTCAGTGCTGTATACACCCGTAACCTTGGCTGTTCCATAATGTTCAAACTATATCAGTGAATAAACAGAATTTCTTAAAAATAAATAAATTAATTAAATTAAATGGATAATTTACAATAATAAATAATTGTACTGTAACTCGTGTTGGTGGGCTTCAGAACTTCATTATCAGCAGGTGACAAGTGTTTGCAGCTGAGGAAGTTTGAAGGGAGGAGGGGGAAAAAAAAAATACAGTCCAAATATAGAAAGTCAGACAGTCAGATTTGCTCTTACAGCTTCAGGCTGGAGGCAAACGGCTCCAGCAAATTACTGGCTCAGCATGATGCACATTGATCTCGCTGTTAAAAATAAATATAACAGAAAATAGAAACACAAGTTGCCCTTATCGCTACCCTGGGTCGCTCACGTCTGTATACATGCTTGCGTACATTACACCAAGAGGGGTACTCTGCCTGTGTGTACTGGATACACACACTCACTTCTTATGACATTTTTTTTTTTTTTTTTTAAATGGCTGAAGAGCAGCAGACCGTTTTTACTTTACACATTCCTATAGGCCCGCCATTAGCTAGCAGCAGGTCACACTTATGGCTTTCAATTTCTATATTTCAAGTAGCAGTGATAATTCATTTCTTCCTCTCAATTTCAAGGGTCGTTTGCTGGCTGTGAGAAGCATTAGACGTTAGACCGCGGCTGGGGAGGAGGAGCAGAACAGCAGGTTGCCATGGTGAGAGGTGCAGCATGTGGCACAGAGCTGGGGTCAGTCAGCGGGGAGATGACCCTATCAGCTCGCCACAGCGGCCCTCTGGACTGCACTTAGACAGCTGCACTTTTTTATTTATTTTTTGCCCCATCCCCTTCAAAAATCTCTCCGAGAACGCAGGTGGCTGTGGGCTGATGCACAAACCGTCTCATAGAGATGGCTTTGATTACTGGCCAAAACGGACTATGTGTCACTGTTAATAATATTGGTGTGGTTGTGGTGTAGCAGAGGATGGCCTGTAGTTTTCCAGGAACATACTGTTGCTGGCTTTGTGTATTTTTACGAATTTCTAAGTGACGTATAGCTCCCAAGGTTTAATGACATGTACCTAGGATTTTGGAGGTAAGCAAGCCACAATTAACTCTTTCCCTGAGTTCCAACCCCAATGCTTCAACGTACAGAAGGCTAAATGAGCCTTAAAGAAAGTTAAATTGACATGATTTATCATTTAGCTCAAATGCAATCAGGCAAGGCATGTTTGATATCTGGCATATGCGACTTTAGTTAGAACAGGAGACGATCTCACTGGATCCCTTCATCTTCGTCAACATCTCCCTAGCATCAAGACTTGTACCATCGGCATTCAAGACTGCTAGTGTGGTACCCATCCTAAAGAATTCCAATCTTGATGACCCAAACATGAACAACGACAGGCCTACAGGCCTCTCTCCATTCTTTTCTTGGAAACATTTCTGAACACGCTTAAACCAACAGCCTTTCTATCTCTACCAGGACCACCTCCAGGACCCCAATCAGTCTGGCTTCAGACCTCTCTGCCACATCTCACACAGTGAATCACAAGCTCTCACTGCCCACCCTTTCTGACCTTGGCATCACTGGTTCTGCATAGAAGTGGTTTAAGTTGTATTTGGAGGGGCATTCCCATCAGGTAACTTCTGGTTCTACATCTGTTCTGTGCAAACTCTCCACTGGTGTCCCACAGGGCTGAGTGCTGAGTGAGGGCTATGTGCTTCCTACAGAAGCACATAGCCCATACCAGAGGCGTAACCCCAGAGCAGCAGAATCGCTTGTTATTTTCAAACGCCTGTTGTTCTACACAGGTTTTGCATAGTTCTAGAAATTGTGTATTGCTTGCAAATTTTTATATTAGTTTTTTTTGTGTGTGACTCATTTCAGGTAGTGTCATTTCAGGTAGTGTCTCAAAAGTATCTTGAATTTGGGGTCTCTACTGACACTAGCTCTGAATATACTGAGTGAATAACTAAGTCACTCTGGATAAGAGCGTCTGCTACAGGCTGCAGAAGCAGATGGAAATGTAAACGTTGCTAACACACACTGGATTGGACGATCTTATCCCTGTAAATACACGCCTCTCCTAAACCCCTCAAAGCACATCCAGACCTCCCTTTGTTTTGAACAGGCAAATCGATTGTAGTTTTCTGTCTTAATGCAGTCCATAAAAACACAGCTGTTCAAATAAGGTCTATCCATGCAGCTTCACAAAAATCGCTAAAACACAAATCCTTGTATATGCAGCTTTTCAATAGATGTTTAAAGTAAATAAATGTAAGATTACAGAGTTGAGATCGGTTACACTTGAAGTCTAGTGTTTGTTAGCAATGTTAACATGTCTTGGCTGCATGTGTTTTGTTTTTTAATTATCTTTTAAGATACAGCCACACATAAAGGGAAACAGCATCACATAGACACAAAGACACATTTCATTTTATACAACAGTAAGCTCCGGCCACACAAGCTGATTGGTTGAGAAGTGTTTTGACCATGCATGTTATTTCGCCATAAAAGCATGTTGTTGTTTTTTTCAGTCTGCTGAACACTGTTGCTATAAATCATATAATAAACCAAGTAGTAATGTAAATGCCCTGAGCAAACTAAAATAAGAGGGACCTAAATGATGAAGGCAAGAATACAGCATAAAAAATGAAAAAAAAAAAACAATCCCTGGGAGTGGGAAATTAATGGGAGTGGGAGTTTAATGTCTTGGTCTATGTAAGGAGCTTGAGAAGGAACTGCAGGCTATGCAGTAAGTGAGTGAAGTTCCCTACTGTGTTCCCTACATAGCAACAAGCCGCTTGTTAAGGAACTATAATTTGGTGGAAGGAAATGCTGACAGTAAAACACAAAGGTTCGTTCACAGCTCAGTTTCTTTATTTCTTACTTCATTCATTCTCTGAACTGTTATAGAAAAGCAACAGAAAACAAGGCTTTGTGTTAACGTGAAATAACAGCACAGCTGTGATGAAATGTGGTGCTTGTCTTCGGCTTGTGTCTCCTGCTGTTATTTCCTGATAACACATCCCCTCTTGCGTTCTACTGCTTTAGCATTAAATGTATTCAATTTACTTAAATGTACAATATGTGTTTAAAGACCACAAGAAAACCTGCTGTTCGGTCAGCCAAAGGAAGCTCATTCCTCCACCTGCCTGCTACTTAACCATTTAAACAGCATTACTGCTAGATGTTTTCTTTTACAGGGACTATAGCGGACAAAGACGCATGATCTAGGAATCACATCTGTATCAGTAGATAAACTGCTCAAAATACATGATTTTACTGTACATGTACATGAATTTACAATTGTAACACTATGGAAATAAATGCAAAATCTGTTATACTAATCCAAGTACTAATATCTATATTTCATAAATGTCTCAATATCAGTCAATACATATGTGAAAAATACAAAGTGGAGCTCTTATATCAGCACATCCCAAAACACACACAGAAAAGACCACTGATTTCCCAAATCTGCACAATGTTTCTGACCACAAAACATCTGAAACTGCATTACTATGATATGAGAGCACAGAGAGCCCATGCTGGTCAGATATAGTCCCCCCCCCCCCCCCTTTTTCCTCGCTCTTGGCCTCAGAGGAGCAAAGGGAGAGGCCATCTCTAATCCCACACTAGCTCATTAGCCATCCACCTCTCCCCACACATACACACAAACTCCAATTTATGCATGTGTTTGTTTGTGTCGTTAACCCTCCTTCCCTGTGCTTTTGTAGTTGTTTAATGATTCATCATTTCATATGCAAGTTCAACGTTGCCTTGATCTTTTCAGCAAAGAGCAGGGAAATTAGAATGCCTGCTAATGATATGAGGACAGCCTGAAAAACAACACTGCAGAAGGAAACACAAAAGCATGCACAAACACACACAAACATGGGTATGCACAAAAAAAAAAACATGCAAAATAGACAGACACACATGCACAAACACAAATCTTACTTGAGGGTGAAGTGGGAGACTTTGCTGTTGGAGACATCTGTCAAGTGGTGGTCCATGTCAGCCTGTTATGGAAGAGTCACATATACACTGTTTTTCAAAAAATGGACAGTGATTAGATATATGCATATATTGTGACGTCCAAAACTTTGAGTTAACGACTGGATTGGTACATATATTGTGACAATTTAATGACAGTAAAGATTCAGTTTACATCCAATGCCATGGAAAAAGGGCCTGCATTTATTTCTTTAAATTGTCTTTTTTTGGGGCAGGAAGAGTGTGCAGTACAGCTTTAATAGAGATCATTGATGAACTGATGGTGCAAGTTAGACGGAGGTCTAGACACTTTGCCAAGGTCTAGAGGAAGACCCAAACTGCTTGAAATGGTCAAGAACAACCTAAGAACCACCAAAAGGCACAAGTCTGCCATGAACTGGAAAGAAACCTATATATATATATATATATATATATATATATATATATATATATATATATATATATATATATATATATATATATATATATATATATATATGAATTTACATTGACAACTGTTTTTGTGTTTTGTCAAAGATTATTTATGGACAATGTTTTATTAAATGCCTGTATAAACAGGACTCCTAACTATATACAATAATCATGCAATAAAGAGTTTATTAGCTCATACTGTGAAACAATCTATATTACATAAAGACATTCCATGTGCCAGTAATGAACCATTTGCAAGAGTGTGTATTTAAGTTGTGTGTAACAACAATTAGTGCTACATACCATATTAACTGACTTTGAAATGTAAGAGAGAGACTGCTTGTGTGTAGCATATCCAGCATCAATTTATTAAATGTATAGTAATTACTGTATATAATTTTAATAAGCTGTGGAAGGGTGAGAGGGGATCTAAGGTTGTGCACATTTTGTGACATTAATTACTGCACAGAGCATGTAGTAGAGAGTGAGTCATGTGTTTAACACTAATTGTCACATGCAGCATAAGGTTGTGTGTATGTGTCAGTAATTGCTGCATGTAGGTTTGAGACTGTAAAGTGGGGTTTACGCTTGTAGAGCCGGTTGCTACACTCGAGCAGTGGCGATGCATCATGGTGCCCTTCAGCTCTGACAGAAAGTGTAGCAGGGGTCAGTGCAAGCAGAAAGCCCTGATGTACTTTCCTCTGACCCCTGACCCCATCAGCATCTGTCAATCAAAGCCATGCCTCTGAACTGTTTCATGAACCAAGCAGGAAAGGGAAAAAGAAAGGAGCAGGACAACAGCGGCGTGTGAGACAGCAGAGTTTAGAAGTCTAGAGTTACTAGACTATCTAAATGTGATGGATCATTCCTTACACAGTTCTGCAAGTCATTTATTAGGAATGTCCCGATCAGGGTTTTTGGCCCCCGATTCTGATAAGAGTACCTTAATGCTGAATATCAGCTGATGCTTATCCTGTGTCCCTATAAACAAGACAGCCACACAATTTAGGAAGAATGTGCTGCTAATAAACACTGACGTAAAATAGGGCTGCACAACATATCGTTTCAGCATCGTCATCACAATGTGGGCATGAGCATTAGTCACTCCAATTCAAACTAAATTTAATTAAACTTGAATAAAATAAATACATAAACAAATAAATAACTTGTTGTTGCTTGATATAAAAGGTAAATTGGCACTGTGATCATTTTCCATGACATATCTAACAGAGGTACATTATATCTGCTCATCTGCTGCCAATCTTGGATACACAGAGTGCGTTATTAATACCATGACATGTGTCACCCTGGCGTAAAATCACTTTGTTTGTAGTAACACTTTTTATATAATGTGATATTCTGGACAGATCTGTCATGTGTGAAGTGTGTATAGTACTACACACTATGTACAATAAATTTCAGTATTGGAAGCCCGCTTCAGTATAATATAGGATACTTCTGCTGGAAAATAGAGCCTTTCCACAATAGAATCGCCTCTAATCAGTCAGAATTCAAGAATGACAAACGTGCCAGGAGTGGTTTCAGCTGCATAGGCAAAAACGGCAGAAAACAGACAGGCACCTGGAGTAAAAGCAGCTCAAATGCAGTTCACAGAAAAAACAGAACAGAAACTGGATTGATCTTAAAATGGATACCCTAAAGCCATTAAAACATGCCTGAATTGGCCTTTTACACACGAAAGCCCTTGCCTGCAGCTTTGCTCAACGTTTTCTTCATTAAAGCATGAATCTGCACATTCAACAGAAATTGGTTCACTTGTTATAGACTGTTCTAGATGAGAAATAATTCAAATTATAATGCCCTGCTTTTGATACTCATATAAAAGAACTGATTTCTCTACAGTTCTCACTTAGGAATAGTCATTTTAAATAATTGTTCACAAGCACATGTTATAAGGAGGCGTAAAAAGGTTGCCATGGGATGAGGTGATGACCAACATCCTGACCTCACTAAAGCTCTCGTCACTGAATGCAATTAAATCCTCACAGCAATGCTCCAAGTAGACATTAGAGACAACAAACAATACCCCTGATTTAGGAAGAAATAATGAATGAGCAGGTGTCCCAATACTTTTTTTTTTGGTCCATATAATGTACGTTCCTGCTAAGTTCCTGTTCAAAAACAGCTGGTTTAAATAATCTGCTATTTGCCAGGTTTAGTAGATGTGTCTACGCAAGGGCAAATCACAAACTGTACTGAAATTCTCCTTCCCACAACAGAGTGTGAGTATTCGTGGCAAACAGTCTCAGGCAGGGTCTCTGATCTACCTGAGTGTTTTCACTTGATGATTGATTGGGGATGAGCTAAGGAAAGGTGAAACCTGATATTACTGGCTAATATTACTTCCCGAATCATTTTTCATCATTACATTTTAATAGAATGATTACGAGGAAATATATGATGAATTGACCAGGTACAGGAAGGCAGGAGCTAGAAAATGAGCAATTTCGATTTCAGGTAGAGGTTAGCTTAACCGGCACAGTGTTTTTGGTATTCAGTGCATAGGGCATAATGAAGACATTACAGTACCAAGCGTGAAGTGTAGTGTGCGTAATCAGAAGCTTCCGGGAAGAGCAGACAATTGGTCTCACCTGCGCAGCTTCAGCAAGAGAGCCGGCTGTAACTCAGCACATTCACACACTACAGTCTATCACTGCTGCATGCAAATCAATTGTGCTCCTACTAAACGCTCACTCTACCTTCAGGGCTCTTTCCACAAAGACAGGCATTTCACCTCAACTTATAAGAAACAGTCTTGCATGTCAAATAAAATCTGGGCTTCCCTGTGCTTATGCACTCCCAGTTTTTAAAAAATGAAATAATAATAATAATAATAATAATATGAATAATAATAACAATAATAATAATAATACACATCAACAATTACAATTAAGTGTTTCCAGGAGTAAAACCAAGACCCATAAAACTTTGAATTAGTAACAGCAATAAAAACCGTAACATGACGCCCACCTTTACAAAGAAGACAACACAAACAATTAACAATACCATGACAGCTGGCAGCACATTTCACATTAAAATAGATTGAGCATCACTCCAACATCCTCATTAACGAGGCACGACAAAGGCCTGTCAACTATCAGAAAATGCAAGAGAGACATTTGGAAAGGCCCACCGGCACCAACGTCCCTCAACAACGCATTTTAATTAGAATCTCCTGCCTGCAATAGATCATTCCCTCACATCTGCTAAATAGCTTAGCCTGTTGGAGCCATGCTTTAGTGGTATTACTCATTATAGCAGAGCTTGGATTAACCTAGCCGGTGGCTGGTGATCTGATGGTACATATGTCTTCGGGTATATCTCCCTGTGCTGACCCCCTTCTAATGAACGACATGTCAAGAGCATGCGAAGACAGAAAAGCCGCACCGACTGAGATAACGGCAGGCACAATGCAGCCGTCAAAGCAAAGGTAAACATGCTGCATGCTATGATGTACCTGTGTGTGGAAGTGTGTCTGTGTCTGTCTGGGAAGGGGGATCACACACACACACACACACACACTACAATGCACTGCTATCTGCTAAGCACAAGTAAAACACACAGTCTACGCAATAACAGATTGGTCTGGTCACTCTAATTTCTACAGCTATTTGGTGGTGATGCTAAGAGGACAAGCTTGAGAGAGGGAGAGTGTTGAAAGTAGAGTTCAAACTGGGAGTAAGATGTGCAGTAGATTTACATAATATCCCATTTATTGTTCAGTAAGGAGCACTGGACACAAATAAAGGAAAACACCTTGAGAATTTGGGAAGAAATCAATGGTGCTCACATCAGCCGTGGCAAATAAGCAAAATGTCCAAATTAAAATGCAATTACCTCAATGGACATTCTAGATCAGTATCGACTGTTTACGGTCTCTTCTAATAGCTTGGCATCAGTGCTGAACCTGGACAGAACATGCTGCATATTCTTGGCATCAGTGCTGAACCTGGACAGAACATGCTGCATATTCTTGGCATCAGTGCTGAACCTGGACAGAACATGCTGCATATTCGCAAAGCAGATTATAGTGCTATAGTTTCCTTAGACTGCAACCAATCTGGCCTTCAGTAGCCCTACTTATCTTTTACTATTAGGTCTTAATTGTGGAATAAGAGAACAGATAATACAGTTTACATTTAAGACAATATGCCCGGGCCTCTCTGGGTGGGCCGGATGGGGAGCAGAATTAGGAAGTTAGGATTCTCTCCATTATGTTAGAATCAGTTTAAACAGAAGTGGCTAGCTGGCTTCACATGTCTCAGAGGAAGCTTGTACCAGCCTTCACCCTGGTTGGTGATCTGATGTAATTTAATTGGGGAGTTAACTGAAGAGAATGTATTCCCCACCCCCCATCGGAGTGTGCTTCCTGAGCCCAGACCATATTAAACTGTTGTTACCTCATTGTTTATAACTGAGCAACACTGTTTCTGCCTGCTTTAGAAGAAAGAAAAAGTATAACAGTACAAGGAAACACAAAACCTACAAAGGCAGTGGTCTTGTCACAATCACCTACACCAGGACAGCATTAAGATTTGTTTTGAGAGATTTGGGGAGAACATTAACCAATAAAAAATCAAAAACAAAGACAAACATCATCAAGTAAAAAAGGGCTAACCTTGTGTTTACAACGTAGTTTCCTCGCTCAATTTAGTTTCCATCCACTTTAGCAACTATCTAATGCCGCAACATAAATTTCAACTTACAGTGAAAAAGATCTGGTCTGTGTGTATCATTAAATTAATACAACACTTATAATAGCACTGGACATGCGCAGTACACTGAAGCTAATCTCATCAAATTCACCTCAAGGCAACAGCTGTGGTGATTTTATTACCGCATACACAATAATGCCTTGAAGCATTCTGCAACATTAGTACTGTCAAAGAGAGGCAAAAGACCAGCAGTTGCTCACAGAATGTAGCTACAACAGCAGAGTCCGATGTTCATTTACAGACGAATGTGGTAGATTAGCTCGTTACCCTAACTCCTCATAAAATGAAAGCTTCAGGAAAAGGCCTAATGTGTTACTCTTTACGTCTATAAACACAATGAATAAGCCACGTCATTCAGCCCCCCCCCATCTTCTGCATGTTGAATGGGTGCCTAAGACGTCATGCAATTCCAGGACACTTCAGATTTTGACTGGATGTGGCATGGCAACCAGTCAAATGTGCCTTAAGACACCATCAGACTCTTCTGAAGTACAAATTAGGCATATCATATTCTATGTATTATGCAATATATAAGTATGCAATTTGAGAACTAGCAGGATGCAACGTATTATGCTTGTTTATATTAAGTTAAATATTTTAACAAACATTTACTGTAAGTTTGGCTTCCTCATAAAGAAGATTTGTTGATTTTGGAGACTTTGGAGAAACTGGTTGGCCAACTGGGCCAGGTTTAAGCACAATGAGTTACTTAGCATATGCAAAATAGCAATCAGCTACCTTTTAATATCACATTAACTGATATGGGATCTAATATATGCACTCAAAAAAAGATATTCAGAAAATTATTATTATTTTTTTTAATCACTTTAAAGTACAGTTACTTTAAGCGATGTGGAAAATGCTGAAAGCAGGCTTTTCAGAAAGGGAAAAAATATATAGTTATAATAACCTTTGGACGAGACTGCTGTCCTTAGGGCAATGCCTTTCCTCATTCATTTCAGACTTACTGTGTACATATAATGCAGGGTATATTCCAGCCCCTCTACAAATGAGCCCTATAAAACACGTTATGAGGATTGCTGGTGTAATCTTACCTCTACTAAAACATCACCTCAAGATTCTTGAGATGCACAAGTCTCTTCTGCCACAAAGTGTCAGACAGCAGGTGTTGTATCAAGGTGGCGATAAGTGATACATTACGAGTTACTGTCTCAAACTATTAAACCCAAGAGATTAGAGAGGTGGAAAATACTCCCAGAGCAATTAGCAACAGCAGAGATCCTCCCGTAGGATGGCAGCGCTAATGACAGCAGGTGCAGCACAGGACCGACAAATAAACCTGCACGTCAACTCCGTTCCCACAGGCCAGGGCAGGTACAGTCCTGCACAGCAAACCACGAGACCAGACCAATTTCCTAGACAACATGCACATAAACAAATACACTGCCTAAAAGCAATCAAACAGAGCAGTGATAAAAGTCAATATGGCAATATTTTCCAAATATGTTCCAGTACCACAGTGTGAAGCTTATACTAAAGTACAATATATGGACAAATGTATTAGGACACCCACAAGAGCTTTTTGCCCTGAAACTGCCAGCGCTTAGTTTTTGGGCAGATGTTAGGAGGTTTGAAACTGAGTCAGCAAAGCGTGGGCGACTTCTATGCACTATGCTCCTCACCATGCAGTGACCCTGCTCTGTAACTGTGTGTAAATTGTGGTTCCTAAACGCTTCCATATTTCAATAATACCACTCACAGTTGAGGGAAGAAGCTTTACAAACAGACTTGTTACAATGGTGGCATCCAATTACAGACCCATGCTGGAAACCAGGCAGCTCTTCAGAACCACCCATTTTCCACTAATGTGTGTAAAGGCAGACTGCACTGATTTTATACACCTGTGCCAATGAGACTGAACGAAATACCTGAATTCAGTGATTACGAGGTGTGTCCCAATGCATTTGTCCATATAGCATTCATAGTCCTGATGTGTTTTCACAGAATGCGTGTAAACTAGGTTTGGGCAATATGACTTCCACAAGGGCACCTCTGCCATTGAGTGTAAAGGGAGAAAAGGGCCTTCACTCTGGAAGGGAAAGTTTCTTCTCTTCTCGTGCTCAAATCCTGCCGGTCTAGGGTATTACCCCTTCCAGATCAAAGCCCGTTCTCTAAACTTTAGGCCATGGCTGCCCTCATGGGGCCAAACGGAGATGGCTAGATGACTAAGGTCAGCTCATCTCCAAAACAAGAAGTCTTGTGGGGTGTTCCGGTTGCAAAGGTTAGTAGATACTGAAAGTGGTCCAAGGAAGGACAATGAGTGGGGAGCAAGGGCTAAGTCCGTCTCACCAAAGAGCTTCTTGTTGAAAAACGTAACACTAGCTGTGTCCTGCGGACTCCATGCCATGTGGGTCGGAACCATTTCAGTGACACAAGGGGCCCTCCACAATATTAAGCAGGTGGTTTTAATGTAAGGCTCAGGTGCATCACTAAGTACTACATCTAAATCAGGTCTGCGAAAAGTTTAGTTATACAGTGTTATTCGGTACGAGGGCATGATTAACTAAGCTGAGGTGCTGGAAGCGTTGATGACAACGTAAAGCTTTAAAAGCTGCCTTGCTTCAACAAACACTCAGAGGATGATTATAAGACACCAAAAAAGTGTTTCTTCTCCTTCACCCCACCCCCCTCCCCGTCCTCACATCCTGCCGGTCTAGGGGATTCAGTTCAAAGCCTGTTCTCTAATATTTAGGCCATGACTGGCCTCACCCTTTAGGCCATGGCTGCCCTTATGGGACCTAACAAAGATGACTAGATGACTGGGGTTAGCTCATCTCCAAAACAACAGGTCTTGCAGGGTGTTTCGGTATGCAAAGGTTAGTATACCTACAAGTGGGGAGCAAAGGCTAGGTCCGTTCTCACCAAAGAGCTACTATAGCACAAATTGATGAAAAATGTAACGCTAGCTGTGTCTTGCAGAGTCCATGGCATGTGGGTCAGAGTCATTTCAGTGACACAAGGAGACCTACACAATATTAAGCAGGTGGTTTTAATGTTAGGCTGATAGGTGTATCACTAAATACTACGTCAAAATCAGGTCAGTGAAAAGTTTTTAGTTATACAGTGTTATTCGGTATGAGGGCATGATCAACTAAGCTGAGGTGCTGGAAGTGTTGATGACAACGTAAATCTTTAAAAGCTGCCTTGCTTCAACAAACACTCAGAGGATGATTATACAACATCCATCTGTCCATTTTACAAAGGACTAAGGAATTAGGAGTTTTGGGTTTGTTCAACTTTGAAAGATACAGGCGTTTCCAGATGTCAGCTACACATGCATGGATGAAACACGAAGTTTTGATCCCCCAGAGAAAAATGGAGGCAGCTTTAGTTAAACCACCAGGGCTTTAGTACATCCTCATTCCGTCTAATCTCTCATCTGTTAGATTTCAGCACCACTGGATGGATCTCAGCACTCCGCAAGGTGTTCAAAGAATACACTCAACTCTCTCTAGCCTACAAAATGGTGGATAATACTGTTTAAAAAAACAAACAAACAAAAAAAAAAAAAACAAGTCTAATCTTAATAACACAATGAACAGTCTACAACAAAGGTGCACTGCTGATTCGTCAATAAACACTTATGAATAGAAATGGTCCAGGTTACAACAGGGAGAAAAATAAAATGACTGATATAAAATGCATTATGCAGCGACCATACTGTTCAATAAAACAAGCTAACAGACGCGTAAACAACATTTAAGGAAAACATGCCTTATTATCAGAATAGTAGAATTTGAAGTACCTGAATTATTTATTATTTAAAAGCTCAATGCCATTATAAATGGAAAAAGCCGATTAAAAGCCAGCCAGATTAAGTGTACTGCCATATAAAGTACAAACAATGGCCAGCGAAAGCCGGCACAGAGTGGTTCCTTTTTCATTCAGGTGCTATTTAAGTGCTCACTGTGGTGTAAAGAGTATTTTTCACCAAATCTCTGAAAAACCACCACTGTTCTTTACAGACAGGAAAGGCTGAGCTGCAGGCCCTTTTCCCTTTCTTTCTTGCCCACTTACTTCTGCTGTAAAGGCCAAGTGACAATCTGAACAATTACTCAGGCTTATTACCACAACCTGTCCCTCTTCCACTCTCCCTCTCTCTCTCGGTCTGCAGTGTGAGGGAGGCAGCAGCTCAGAGTGCATTAGTGAGCTCCAACCCTGTCATTTCTCAGCCACACTCACTTATTACTGACACGCTGGCGTGCTGGCAGCCGGGGGGGAGGTACACGCCGAGCAGACGTCTGGTTGTCACCGGGAAAAGAGGGAGGGGAGGAAAGCGAGAGAGAGAGAGAGAGAGAGAGAGAGAGATACAAAAAAAGAGAAGCAAAAAAGAGAGAGAAATGTTACTTTAAGAGAAATGGATGAAAAAGCAGACGACGCTACAGATGGAGGGGTCAAATGGCACGCTGGGAAATCACCAGAGTATGCTTTTGCAAAAGGCAGCTACATTTTAAGGGAAAGTTCACAGACTACTTCACATATTCAAAATTGTATTGTCACATTCTTACCCGAAGCATAATTGAAAGGTTGGTACAGAGTCCATTACTGAGCCCTTCCTACAGAAACTTCTAATGGAAGCAAATTGGCCCAAGATGTGGGCCGGGTTGGCCAACGAAATCAGACTAAAAGCCAGACATGAACAGCATCAAAAACACACTCCCGTATCGACTATTGACACAGTGCATAAATACAGAGAGAATCTAAAGGAGGGGGGAAAAAGTGAAACTCCCCTTTAAACTGTGTGGGCTAGGCTTTGACAGTGGTGATTTTAATGTGATAAAAAAAGGTCTGAAAGAGTAAGAAAATAAAAAGAATCGAGTCCAGACAGTGACAGGTTAATGGCACTGGTGAACCATGTAATTTCCATGTCTCCATTTGCAGGCTTTACCATGTGCATTGTCCTCTCATTGCTTGGTGCTACAACTTCTCTTACCCAGCAAAGCACCAAAAGACTTAGTGTTAAGCCTTGGGTACACTACACTGCTTTTCAAGCCATAGCAGATTATAAAAAGGCTAGGTCTCTCACACTTCTCCACAGAGTTTTGCAGATTTGTGTGGCGAATGAAAAAACGTCCATCACACCCCAAACAAGTAGGGATCATACACTACAAGACTGCAACCTGCTGCTGAACCAAACCTAAACCGCTCCAAAACACACGTCTCGCATGTGTGGTGGGGAAGGCCAAGTCAGTGTGGTTCGTTCAGGCTGTAGAGGAAGTTGGAGGTGAGTTGCACAGCACATACTGGAGGCTACCCTACGTACAAGGCAGATGTTGGGTTTCTTATATCAATCTCCATGCCACCTCAAACGGCGCTGCAGTATCGGGCATGTACTATTGTCAGAATTCAGTGGCCACATCATTTAAGGTGGAAAAAAAACATGACCTGTTTAGACTGAGTTGCTAAGCAGTACACACTACTAGATTAGGCCAAGAGTTAGTCTAAAAAGTGTTGTAGTAGTGTTGGAATCGGTCAATTAAAAAGAACACTTCAGTTAAACGGGCATTAAGGAACCCCACTCAGTTACTCTGAGACAATGTAGAAAAAAGGGTACGACTGATATGAGAACAATCAGTGGTACAGATACTAGGGCTGTAACATAGCATGTATTAGTACCAAACCACTGAAGCATGCAGGTGTACAAAGAATACAAGGTACGTAGTGAGCTCTCCGTGAAGCGTCCACATAGTGGACAAAAATGAATGAATTTAATGTGAAACAAAATTGAGCATGTACAAGTTCCACTTGTACATAAACTTAAACTTAAGAGAACACCACCAGCAGCCTTTTAGCCCTGCCTCCTTCCACCACACTCCTTCAGGGTTCTGGAGGAACAGCCGCCGTTAGTCATGATGTAAACACAATGAGTTATTTAAGGAAAGATGCTCCGCATACAGCATAGCATTGGCCAAGTGAGCTAGCACTGATTGTGTTCCTGTACAAGGGCCAACAGTGCCAGCAGTTTAACTCCTAAACTTCTTTACTTTCATAACTACATTACTGTTCGAATTAACATCAATATCACAGGTCCGTAAAATACTCCACAACATATCCTAAATCAAACACATACCTAAAAATTCACAGCTCTGCACTTTTTTAATGTTTTATTATTCCCCTCGTGTGCCATGTTTTAGCTTACTGCTATTTGTACGTCACAAGCAGGATTATAATGCTGTTGATTTTATGGACCATTCGACACCTAGACGCAAAGAACCTTGACCGATAACTGTTGCTGTGCATCTATGGATGAAAAAGGCAGTGAGGTAAAGTGCTGTGTGGTTCTGGACGACTGTGTGGGTGTTCTTGGGCAGCTGAGAGAGAGCCATCGACATTCTGAGGACGTTATGTGGGCAAACGGTCAGTGACACCAGCGGAGAAGCAGGCAGGGTTAAGACTAATATCTACATGGAGTGAGAGTGTCTAAAGCCTTCCTGCACAGCCCCCCCCCACCAATCACACACACACACTCACACACTCACACACATAGAGGCTTAGGAGAAAACGTTCAGCCGAAAAGAGAGTCCCTCTGCAAACTCAGCTACTGCTTATTCAGGCCCCAGGCACGAGTACCACATGTTAACACGGAAATTACACACAAAACACAAAGCGATACAGTGACAGCAGCGAAGCGAAAGGAATGCCTCCCTTCAGCGGCGTTTGACTGGCATCCCCTCCTCCCCACCATCACACACAAACACACCTAAGTGTGCACAGTCTTCCACCAACACACACCCCTCCTACTGTTGTGCGTGAGCCTTCATCAGTGAAAAGTGCCAGTTTAATTACCCCCATTGGGCTGAGAGAGAGAGCGAGAGAGAGGGTTGAATTAGTGCTAGATTAGATGCAGAACAGTTTTAATTTAAGCACTTGTGTGATTTTAAGCTGAATTTAACAAGAACTGAGAAGACGAGAGGAAAGACGAGACAGAAAGCATGAGCAGTTTTCAAGCAAGTTAAGAAGGCAGTTTTCAGGAGGCAATTTTACGAGACACTTCCAGGGTCCTAACAAGCATGGAGATCCAACGACAATACACATCCCCAACAAGACTACACCACACCCATCCCAATTCAAGCAGGATGTGCTTAACCTCGGAAAGTTCTTTAAAAGTTATTTCTAAATGACTAGACTGTCAAATTCATACAGGATGAGGAATCTTTCATTTCCCCAAATGACCACAGATGGCGCTGATGTAAACATTACAGCCCACTGTAGTGACTCCTCTTTTTATCCAGGATGCATCAATTTAACTCCACACAGGGAGTCTTCTCTGGGTGACAAACACATGCTGGGGACCAGAGAAAGTCAATTAGCATAGTCTATACATCTCTTACTCTTACTCACATCTAAATAGTATTTTCAAAGCTTCTGAATTCAACAGCTATTGTTCTGCAATCAAACACCAAACAGTAATGTATGATTAATGTATGATTGTACTTTATGATGAAGTCAGTCACAGCATTAGATAAGAATCTGGACCAAGGACATTGATGTTTGGTAAAGTCTGAAATCTGTTTATCCAGGTCAGATTCGAATAACCGATGCCTGCCAGCCCCCCCCCCCCCCCCGGAAAACAGTGATCTGGAGCTCAAATCAAGTAACTTCAGCATGACAGAACTCAAATTATTCTGTTTTAGTGTTGTAATGAAATATATAAAACACTAAAGGGATAAATGAACTTACAAAAACGGGGCACAAAGTTGATGCATGAAATTGCACAACTGATCCACAGTTTGAATAAACTTGGTGGCATAAAATAGGTATAAAAGAGGTATAAAATACAGACTCATACTCCATTGTGGAAGTATATGCACTGACCCTTTAGATCCAAAAAAAATTGACTGTCTATTCAAATTGAAAAGGACTACTTTCACTACTAGAACTCACAGCCAGTTCTCACACAGGAGGCAATTTGCTTGGGTATTATTACCAGTCAGACTTTGCAGAGCCATGCCATCAGACATCGCTTACATTATGGTAAGTTGGAGAGTCTCCCTGAGCAAATCTCATTCAACCCAAATACGGCTAAAAGGCATGAAAACTGTACAAAAGTTCATCAGAACCTCTCAACCTACACAAACCACTATTCCCGTCTTGGCCTGAATGCAACTGAACAAGTGTTTCTAATTTCTGAATGTGCACATAATGCCAACAAATGACTAGCTTGGACACTGCTTTGAAGGAGTTATCGGACCCTTCTATTTGAAATACTTCCAAATACCTGGCAGTCTACATAATCACATTAAAACACTGTGGAACAGTGCAGCTCTATTGCATGAAAAATATGAGGGCAGGATCAGGTCTGTTTTCCTATGGTATTATTGAACCCTTTTTGCTTAATTATAACACAGCCTGCTCTCTTACCGTCCAAAAATAGAAGATGGAGGGGGAAAAGGAACACTTCAGGTTTCACTTGGAGCATCAGTAAAGCACATGACCAGAAAAATAAAATAAGATCTGTGTGGACTCCGCGACAGCACAGTGGGTAGCTGCTGCCACTTCCAGAATAGATACACAAAAAAACACCTCTTTTCAGGAACCTAGCGCTTAAATTCAATTTGTCTAATGGCATATTTCACTTTCCCACTTGTCTAGCATGTTCCTTCGCAGAAATCCTTTAGAGATGTGAGGAAACACAGGAGCTCTGTGCCATTAAAAACTCAACGTGAGGTCACTCTATGACTCGGTGACCTTGCGCTTCCATTGCAGTGACATCACTCTTCACATTACACAGGTCGGATTAAAGCGAACCCAATCCTGTTGGATTTCCCAACTGGAGATTTGAGTTTCTGGCTGAAACTTGGTGTCAAAATCTCCACATCTGGAGCGGATTTCCTCACCCCCTCCTCATCAGCAACATCTGATGGTGACTGCTGAAACAGCTGAACCTTTACCTCAGGTCTACATGGTCAACACAATGCTTTTATAAAGCTAGAAGCTTGGGAGAACCACTTCTCACCAATTCCCTAAACCGCAACATATATTCCATATGAACACTTTTCACCTTAACCATACTTATTAATCCTGTGTGTGCTTGTGTGTGTGTGTGTGTGTGTGTGTGTGTGTGTGTGTGTACACACATGTGCATGTATCTCCATGGACCAGTAGGGCCTTGTTTTTGCCACTAAGGAAAAAGGAAACCCCCCCCCTCCCCATGTGGGAGAATAGTGGAGACTGCTGACCGCTGCGGAGACCTAAGGAGATGACCTCTGGGATTTCAGAGAGAGGGCACACGCGGCTCACACCAAGACCAGTTGCACAACAACAACAACCGACCATAAGGAAAGCAACGCCTGTCGTTAATTAGTGCTCGGGGGAAATGAAGCATCAGAAGCAACCCAAACAGAACGAGGCGCAGAAGCTCGTACCTTTCCAGTGTTCATAAAGCACAGCTCCAGAAACGCGCCGAAAGTAAAAAGCGACGCCTGCCAAGTTTCCAAAACCGAGCTCCTATCTGAAAGCATCTCTTGAATTTGAATTGATACTAGAGATGGGATCTGCCGAAAGCGGAAGCTGTGCGGCACTGCTATCGGCGAGGAGAGTGAGCTGTATTTCAAAGCTTTTCCCTCATGTGGCTTTTGGTGGGTTCTTTTTTTTGGGAAGATCTTAAGGAGAGTTACACAGCTGTGAATAATGCTTGTCGACTCCGAGGGTTTCTGGCCAGGTTTGGCCAGGGCTCACCAAACCACATGAAAGAGCTGCAGACAACAGGATGGAGTTAGAACGCCAAACAGACACCTGACTAAGCAATCATAAACCCCATGCTGCCCCTCCTCTTGATTTTACTACTGTTCCCCTACCCCGTTTCCTCCCTTCAGTGAGATATGGAATCTCCTGTGCTGCCCACATCAGAGTGAGTAAATACAGCAAACCTGTACATGCACAATTCCACCATCTGGCCCAAATAACTGCTCCATATTCTGCTGCACATCCCATTATGTGTGTGTGTGTGTGTTGGGGGGATATTTGATGTATAAAGAAAATAAAATGCACAAAAACATTCATAAAAAACAAAACAAAAAAAGAAAACAAGAGTCAGACTGGCTGCTCAGCAACACACACACACACACACACACACACACACACACACACACACACACACACACACACACACACACACACACACACACACACACGGAAGATGAAGGGAGAGATGAAGGGAGAGAGGGTGCATGAGAGAAAAGGAAGGAGGAAAAGCAGAATACATGGATGACCGCAGGTGTGTGGAAGCCTCGACATAATAAAAGCACAGAAAAACAATGTCCACTTAATGTGCACTGAATCCCCAAACACAAAGAACAGGAGGACAGAGGGACAAAAGATGAAAAACAAAAGGTCCCAAGGACTGAGGTAGAGAGGGGGGCTGAATCAGGTTGCACTGGGAGGAAGCCCCCTCCTGTTTGGGAATGTTTTGGGGAGCATTCCGGAACACTGGCGGAGCCGTGGGTGTGTGTGAGAGAGAGAGAAGGCACACTCCAGCGTCAGTGTTCTGCTGTCCGCTTCCACTCCTGTCACCTGGGGAGAGAGCGCTTCCTGATCCCCTCAAGGAGGGAGGAATGGGGTGGGGGGAGCAGACATCCCAGGACACTGTGAATACAGGGGATAGCGGTTATCCGTCGGCCTGCATCCAGGTGAAAGGGAGCCTGATGGCAGGGCCTGGCCCGGGACTGGCAGAATACTGGGATTGTGGTTACACGCTCACACTGCATACAGTGATTGCTTTGCTTATTATATTAAATCCATTGTGAGGAATCAATAACATCAAGGTTAAAGACTAGCCTTCACTGAAAATGGTCATAGTAAACCACTTCAAAAGTTTTAAGCAAGTGGATTCATTTTTAACAAACATTTTCCTTGATATTACCCTGAATCAAAAAGTTTCCACTAGGATTTTTTCAGCAGTGGCAGCGACCCTCATCCTCCCTTGATATAATTGTAAAAGTATTTTGTAAAATGAGAAAATATGACATACAAGAGATGACCTACAGTAAATCTAGACTGCTCTTCTCTGTGTAAACTTTAAGTCATGTGATCTACTGTGGCTTTCTGTGATCTCGTATGGCTTTCATTTCATGTAGTATCATCATGATGCTGTGTGGTGCGTTGCAGTGCAGTGAAGAACTGAAGTGTCAGCATGTGTGCCTCCATTACAAACAATGGTTTCAAGTTTTTGGATACCTTCGCTCTTCTCTCCTTTCCCTGTCTTTATTTCCTCGTTCCTTGTGACCACTGCGTAGAAAGCTACACAAAAAGCCCTCTGCAGAGTTTTGTAATTGTCTGAAATTAGAGATTTCATGACACTTCATACAATTCTGAAGCAGTACTATAATTTTGCAGTGTCAGGCAATAAACGTCTTGGTGCTAGTCTGGTAGTCCACATTGGAGGACAAAAATAACAACAAACCTAAATATAGAGTATTAGGTAATGGGAGGTGTTCATTGTAGAGGATAACTGGTCCACAGTGATGAGTCGATTGCCTTGCACTGGCATCAATGGCCTGTGGGGCACCACTGTCATGCCGCTGGGAGTCCATTCTTGGTACACCTTCACTACGATGGCTCTACAACATCCCACAAAGCTGTTTGCGAGATGCTACCATCCATCACCCACTGCCACAATTACATCAGAATATTAAGACCACCTCTGGTTTGGAATGAACTTGGGTTGGACGTCTCAGACAGGGATAGGGTTTGCCGCACATATAAATAAAAAGGAGTACACCAGTCAGTTGCAGCAAAATGGCATGATTAAAAGGTACTGGGCAAAGTGTGGTAGCATCTTGGAAAGGCTAACTTGTGGGATGTTCTAGAGCGGATGTTTATGAGTTTTCATTTGGACAGATGGTTTTGAAAAATCTGATTTTATTACTGAGGTATATGTATGCCATGCTCTGGTTGGAGAGGCTTATGTTCAACTAGTTTTGGTATGCAATTTGATGGTCGTTTTATAAACATTTTGGTGGGTTTTGGATGGTTTTACTTCAAAAATCACTGAAGTAATTTGGCAACCCTGATAACAGGACCACAGGAACAATAAGCCTTCACTCATGTGTGAACAGAGTAAGACAAAAGGAACGCACCCCCTCCCCTCTCAGACACATAAATAACAGCACAGCGCCAGCATCTCGTCACCTGATCCAACAGGAATGCCCTGGCCCTCGACTCGGACCTCGACAGGCGTGAAGAACCCAGCGGACAACACACAGGCCAGGCATAAATCACACACGTGACTCACATAAGTGCAGAGAAACACAATGCTGATTAATTAACAGCAGCAGTCACAGGTCAGCATCTCAGTCATAGGTTCAGGACACTATTAGGCTGGACGTGGTAATACACAGAGTAAACAGGTTCTGCAGGAACAAGGAGGTCAGCACACTGACAGATCCATCAACACTAGGCACAGCCGTCATCAGGCAAAGAGGAAATGAGTTCTAAACTCATTTCTAAACGTCTACCCCTGCAGAGAAGAGGAAAGTGAAAAGCTGGAGACAACGGCAAGCAAACGACTAGAAAAGACAGACAGACAGTCAGGCAGACAGACAGATGTGGAAAGATAGATTAAATGACTGACTTGGACAAAGATAGATTTACAGATAGACAGGCAGACTAACAGACAGACAGGAAATAAGAGAAGCAGAATGAATTAGTGACAGATATATAGATGGATGGATAGACGGGTGCAGACAGACCAAAAAATATTATTATTATTATTATCTTTATATAGCACTTTTCATACAAAGAATGCAGCTCAAAGTGCTTTGCAATATAAGGTAATACGAAACAATAAACAAACCACCATGGCTATAAAATAAAAAATCTGAAATTTGATAGTAGTAATAAAATAATTGTAATAAAATGACTAATATAATTACTAAATGTGACAGTATTATTATTATTATTATTAATAATAATAACAATAATAAATTATGAGATACAAAAACAGATTCAACTAAAAACAGGTAAATATAGATATGATATAGGCATGAACAAGATGTTTTAAAAATAATATTAAAAAAATATTTTATATATATATATATATATATATATATATATATATATATATATATATATATATATATATATACACATACATACATACATACATACATATATATACACACATACATACACCCATTTCTATGAAAACAATCAAAATAGATACTTAGCTGCTTTTTAAAACAGCATTTGATGACCTTACAACACGATTCAGAACATATTTTGTCAGGCAGTCAGAGAGGTACAACAGTGCTAACCCAATAAGAGCAATCAATTCTAAAAGCAGCAGACAGACAGGGTAGTGATGCTAGAACAGATGTAATATTCTCTCTCCTTCATGTACAGTCCTATGAATGCGTTAGCAGTCCGACGAAGTAGTCTACATGCAAGAAAACGAAGGCATGCTTCCATTTCTTTAGCATCCTGTGGCCTAAGAAAGGGCATGTTTTTATAATGCACTGTGATTTAAATGATAATGTTGAAGCAAATATTACACCCAGATAGGGCTGTAAAAGCTTCCAAAGACCCAAGGCATCGAATGTATGAGATTATCTGAAACTAGCACAAAACAAAAAGGTGGTTTGTACACTGGGCAAAGTTTCGAAGGCATACCACAGCAGGACCCAATAAAACATGTGCACTATTGTAGACGACAGAGCGGCGGAAAACCAACCTAACTGTTGTCTGGACCGTCCGCATTGCTGAATGTTGCACCTCTCTTCCGGCATCGACAGCGGCGGCTGCGTATTTTGATGCCACAGTTGTTAAAGCGCTAAGCTGGAAGCTGCGCTTCGTTTGTACTGCGCTTCCACACAGTACAAACGAGGAACAAAGTAAACTGACCCCAGAGTTTGTATGTAACTCCATGTAAACACCCAATGATCACACACAAACACCATGGAGCTGGTTGTTGGTGCTGCCTTTGTGTGTTTGTGCACTTTGTGCGCGACTGGATGTAAACCATAACTAATGACCCTATTCAGCCATTATTTTAAGCATTCTTTTGTGTAGGGCATGGCATTAATACGGTAGACCACACACACTTTGATAAGGGGTATAAATGCCCCACTGCACTGCTAACTATTACACTAAAGCTCTTGTTTAAACCTACAGCCTTTGCATCTAATACATAAACGTTTCTTTAATTTTTTTTTAATACAAGAAATAAAGTGCTCAACTAAAACTTTTTGTAGGAAAATGAATGTATAGATTAATCTACAAAATAATTGAAACATTAATCGGCTGCCCTACACCCAGATTCTTAACTTTATCTTTAGTTTGCAGAGCTAAATTTTCTATTCTAGCTGTAACTTTTGTCATTCTCTGTCCTATCTAATGATTATGTTTTCTTCATTTAGATTTAGAAAATGTCTCTTCATCCAGGTAATGATGCTTGACAGACAGGCTGCCAGTTTATTTAATAAAGGGAGAAGGGGGAAAGGGTATGGAAGTTAAAGAAAAACAGGAAAAGAAGAAAGACAGACAAAAAGTTATAGAAAGTGAATCAGAGGCCGAGTCACAGAGAGGAGAAAAGAGAGACAGAAAAGGGGTGAGAGAGACCGAGTTGGAAAGAAATTAATCAGAGAGAAGCAAGAGAGGGGGCAAGAAAAAAAGATAGAGCTTGAGAGAGTTAAAGAGAGGGAGGGAGAGAGAGAGCACAAGTTAGAATATGAAAGAAAGGGAGAGAAAGAGAGAGAGATGAAGTGTATTAATGTCACCCACCATGCTCCAATAAAAGGGCTTGAATGAGCAGAGTGGTAATCATAAAAACTCCATCTATTTGGAATCAGCCCATTAAGCAGGACAGAGGGAGAGAGAGCGCTCTCGCGGAGACAAATAGACAGAATACTCCGCTAACTTGGCAAAGCATCATAAACACATCCATACAGTCCATCACCAGCACTCCACTCTTCCTTCATTATAGCCAAATAGTTTCCATAGCCTCCCTCACTACTCCTAGTAGCATTTTAGTGGGTAAGAGTATACATATAAATATCAGCAAATGACAAAATACAACAAGAGAAATATGGGGTGAAATGAGCGATTCATGCAGAGCATGTTTGTTTTATCATGAAGAAACTCAATGACTGACTGCAGCAGTCTTGTCACTGCTATGAAAACAGCAGATGTTAGTGCATGGTGCTTAAAAAAGAAAATGATCGAGAAAATGATGAGTTCTCCAGACGTCTTCCTTATTATTTGTATTATTGTTATTAATAAATAATAATAATGAATATTTAAACTATTAGTGTGGTATGAATTTGGGTCTCTTACAGTTGGCCTGTTGGTCAGTTCCTCGCTGTGCTGTCCACCCTCTCCTGGAGTTCCGAGTGCAGGATCACTGCTGCTTCTCACCATCAGAGGGGTGCCTGAAACACACAAGGACAGCAATCTGTTTATTTAATGCCAAGCCTATGTGAAAGTAACAACACACTCCCTCCTCTTCTCACATCCTTCCATGTATTTTAATGCACACATACACACACACATACACACACCTCCAACTTGTATTATATTTAATGCACTTCACAACTGGACCCAGCAATGGAATACATGCTAGCATTTCATGGCCAAAAGTATGTGCACACCTGACCATCACACCCATATGTGCTTATTTACACAGGCTTTCCACAAGATCATAGAGTGTGTCTGTAGGAGTTTGTGCCCATTCAGTCAAAAGAGCATTTGTGAGGCCCGGCTTACAATCGACAGTCCTATGGTATTCCTATGTCCTGTAGGGTTAAAGTCAGTGCTCTGTGCAGACCACTGGAGTTCCCCCCCACACCAAAATGACTGGGACAGACATTACTAGAGCTGATGTGAGGTAAAGGCAGCATCCTATAACAGTGCCACGTTTAAAATCACCAAGGTCTTCAGTACAACAATGGTGTGGCGGAAAACTCCCATGTTCAATAATAAGGGTGATGTCCACTAATGCTGAATTATATTTTTTCGATTATAATTATTAAGGATTTTATAGGCTGCTCGAGTTGCTCAGCTGGCTCAATGATCGAGTTCTCCTAAATGCTGAGTCATGTGACTGCACACACGGTTGCATGCTTTAAAGGGGACAGTACATGATCACACACAGAGCAGGGAAACAGAATTTCTAAATAAATAATAAGAAAATAATTACAGGTTCATTTCTGATGAATTGCCTAAGCCCAGTGTCCACATACTTTTAAACATGTAGTGTTACCGGTAGATTTTCTTGTGTGTTTTGCATTTTATTTATTGCATTTATTCTATATGTTTCTTAGACTTTATGTTAATATCAGCACCAAGAATATGGATTCTGAAATCACAGCAAGTATTCATAAAGTATCTACTCTACTAAAGCCTCCCAACTGTATTCTATTCATCTGCTTTTCCTTACTATTATTCATCTCTCTGCATATTACCAGCTGATTTCCATCGCAGGCTGAGGAGAGGAGAGCCTGTGTGTAGAGGCTGACCTTTATCACACCACACAAAACACACTTCTCAGAGGAGAATGGACGCATCAAGGGCTTAGAAAGAGGAAGGACGAAGGGAGGGAGAGAAAGACATGGAGAGCAACAGTCAGAAGGGTTTAATGGTATATTTTGTTCTGTTTTTTGAACAGCAAACACGGCAGCTGGGATGGTGTCGGCTACTCTGACCTCACTCTCCACGTTTTTCCATACCTGTTGGCTTTGTCGACCCTTAAACACCCCTAACCTCAAACATGAGCCACAGCACTTATCAGACAAGACCTCAGAGAGTTCAACAACATTCACTCCACTAAATATTCAATGGAAAAGCACAAATAATATACAAATATATTTCTCCTCTTCCAGGTTCTAAAACCTAGAAAAAAAGGCCTACAATGAAAAGTGCAAAACCTGCTGCAGGAACACCATCACCTTTTTTCATTAACCCTCTGGAGTCTACAAATGTGCCGGTGCGTCAAATGTGATGCTTTTCAATGCTTCTATAAATATCTGTGATAACACAGCGCAGAAATACAGTTCAAAATCTGAGTCCTGAATCTGTGGAGCCCACCCTTTCATTCGCATCTCATTGTGAGATTGTACACGACATCCGGAGTTAGAAGGCTGTGAAGACCGGTTGGGACACTCAACTGGTTAATTTTTTGCCGTCATCTGCCTCTCGCCCTGTCTAACTGGTGGAGTCATGTGTCCATCATCTGCCTTTGCTCTGTAATTGGTGGATCCGTGCATCAGTCATTGGTTTAGTAAGAAACTGACCAATGGAGATAACACTCAAAACTGTCTTCTGTCGCTCTAGTCAGTTATATACTATTGTATTCAGGCATTTCACTGCTTTTGTGAAGCTAATACTCTGGTAAACCCACTTCAAGCACTGTTTTTCAGGTTTAGAGTCAGAGTATCTCTTCTCACACAAAACTGTCACATTGTATAGATTATTATATATACACTGTTCTTAACAGTTTTAGAGTGTGGGTATTATATGCAAGTGCCTTTAAAAGAGACTTTAAGAATAAATCGTCGCTGTCCAATGAAAAACATGCATTTCAAAAATGGCAACTTTACAGGAGGAGGAAAAAATCTTTTCAATGGAATCTAACTTTCAATGGACGTCAATGTAAAAAGAAAAAAGAAAAAAGTACATTTCTAATGGTTTATTATTCCAGAATTCTTCACACAATTTACAGAGCAGCAACAGGGTTCAAACGACAGAGAAAACTAAAAACGGACAGAATTATGGATGTTTTTTTTACATTGGACAGCAGCGATATGAAATAATTTGTTGGTAATGTAATATACTGTATAAGTAATGTATGGTAATAATCATCATGTGTGCATTATATTGCTCTGGTGCTGCACTGACACTCCACTGATTTCCAATCAAGTTTGTTGACCAGACAGATGACCAGAAGTTTCCCAGTTCCAGCAGGAGGTAAACTGTGTACTCAGTCAGACTGAATCGCTCTGGCTCGTTCTCCATCAGCACAGCCCCCCTTGGCCCCTATCCCTCTGCAGGCCGGCATGCTCTAACGGCTGTGCCTCCACTCTCTCCCGGCCAGGAAGGACAGGCTCTGCTGGGCTCGAACGCCCCCGGCCGCCATGTCTGCCTGCTTTCACACCACAGGGGGTAACGGGACAATAAGAGGGGACACGGTCCTGCACCCGGCCTGTTCAGACCCCTAGCTGCTCTGTGGGATGGCCAGCGTGAGGCCACTCTATGTCCAGACAATTAGCTCTAACTAACAGGCCAGCAGAGGAGCACGGCCTTGGTGTAAAGCCACCGATCTCTAAACCGCCACTTCATCAAGGCCATAATGAGCCAGGCACTGAGGACATTCTATTATATGTATGAAGGTAACCAGAGCACCAGGAAGCTAACTCCTCTATACTGTACGTGCCCAACCCTTGAATAGGAGTATATTCGGATATCGAGCGCCCAGACATGGAATTGAAGGGGATGTGCCAGCAGTGTCGTTTTAGTTAAATGTCATATGAAAGAAGTGCTCAATCCTTTACTCGTACCGCAGAGCATTGATAGGAGGTGTAAAAGGGAGTGGGAGCGAACGAAGGAAGGAGAGAGAAAGAGATGAGACGTTCTTCCCATCACTCTATAATCAAATGCTCCTCACAGACAGAGTGCACGGAGGAACAGCGGCTGCGGTCACACCAGCCTTTCAGCACGCTGCATCTCAGTCACACACTGCCTGCATCTCCCACTCATCCAAACGCTGACGAAAAACAGCTCCAGTAGATGAGCTCGTAACCCTGCTCTAATGAGCCACAAAGACTGGCATTATAATGGATTTAGCAAACCTATTTACAGTAGCATCTATTAATATCATCACTGCTGCCACAGCTGAAAGATAAGCTTGAAACAACTGCTATCAGCCATCAAATGGAGATATACAGTTGAGAGAGAAAGTGCATGACCCCTTTGGATTTCTAATCTTCACCCAAGTCATAATGGGCACAATGTCCTCTAGACATACACACACAAACAGACGGATGCATTTCTTAGCCGTCATATCCTGGAAAAGAGTATTCTATGTTCTATAAAGGAGATACAAGTCTTTCTTATAACAGCAACAATATAAATACTACACCGTCAATTTCAATGTCCAAATCCAACAACACCTTATTGACATCCACGTTAATCAAGAAGATATTTTTCCATATTTTTCCACTGGTTTCCAGTGATGCACTCTGTAACACGGGTGTACATGGGAATATCCTTCACACTCTTTACTGATAGCAGTCTTTAACACTGAACTCTGGTTTCTACTAATATAACAGCAGTCATAGTCGCTGTTTTAGCCACATTTTAGTCATTGAAATTAGACTTAGAAATTGAGTTGACTAAGACTAGACTAATTCTAACAGTCAGTTACTATTTAGAGGTCATATTTATAGCCAACACTCTTAAACAATAGCTTAAAAATTATGTTACATTCACTAACACACTGACATCTGAAATTATAGACGGAACATAACCCCTCTTTTGCTCAAGTCACATTGCATTTATGTGACTTCAAAATGCTGATAATTTCACTGATATGACGTCTGTGTACCAAACAGATACAGTGTAGTCTGCACAAGGATGTGGTCTCACTGTGACTGATGGTGACTCATATGTTCATCTGTAGTCCCTTTGCTGCCCCTGGGTTTCTATATTGCCCCTTAGTTTTATGTTATGTTAATAATTCAGCATTATTTGAAATGCTATGAAGGCTGTGTTTGTATAAAGACTGCTGTCTCACCGAACAGCTAAGCTAATGATGATGGATTACCCATCGGCCTACCTCTTATCAACATTAAACGACGCTAAAGACTGAACATGAAACCTATCCAGCTAAAGTTAACGTAAACAGTGTTAATGTACATTGCACATCCTGCATCCATAAATCTGAAGGCAACATTAGCCTACATTTTTGTAAATATCTGGCTGGCGGGAACAGGCTCCTTATCTCTGTGAATGTTTTACATTTCAAAACAGTGTCCGCACTTTAAAGACGGTGCCTTACTGTTTATGGTGCCTGCTGCAGAGATTCTGGCTGTTTTGATGAAATGTGTTTGGCGAAATGGAAAGAGTGAGAACTCTAAATATAACGATTGTAGTTGGTTCTCTGTTCCAGCACGATTCAGAAAATGTAAGAAAGAAAATTTAAGGATGCTGTTTGTGCAAAAGAGGAGGAGCAAAGTGTGAATATCCAAATCATAAGGATACAGTGTGGTATGGCGGGTTGAAAAAGTGCTGATCAGTAGACAAATAAACAGACGAAAAGTAATTGGTAAATTTGTCAGTCTCTCACATTATCATGAACTTTTTATTTGTACGTGTAAAGTTGAATAGATTTAATCATAGTTCTCATTTTCAAACGTTACTTTTAAATTAGTTCTCATCACATTTTTGGCAGATTTTCCGCCACAGTTTCAATAGCAAAATCAACACTGTGCAACACATCTGATTCAGTTATGTTTGCCTAAATATGATATTCGGGAGGATTTGATCAGGGCCGCAATAAAGGATCCTTGCCCAGTAAAAAATATTCTACCTAAAGCTGATATAGAATAGTGGGTAACAACACCGCCTTCCCTGTGGCGCTAATCCAACAGCCGGGTGAGCCCACCGCCCTACACCAATTCGAGTCCATGGGTGCGACTTTTAGACCTTAGATCATTTGCCTACATATGCTGATCCAAATGTAATTAGCTAAAGATAAGAGAATCAGCCAAAGTGCCAAATGTAAGGGGGCCAAAGGTACATGAACAGGCCTAGCGTGAGATGTGCCTTTGTGTGACCACAACATGCACTCACAGTGCATCTAACCATCTAATGTGACTTACTAAAACATTTTTTTACAGCTCAATTAGGCACCAGAAACTGAATAGTGTATTTTGAAACTCTAACAGTATGATTGAGCCCTTCAGCAGGTTCAACACATCTTCATCCCGCACTCTTGTGCACCAAACAGCTATCAGAGCCAGGCCGCTATGGTCCAAAGTACTGTTACAATCACTGCTCTGAGTCGACCCCTGCCCCAGCATCCATCATCCTCAGTCATTAGTGCAGCCCTACCAGTGATCACTTCTCAAGACGGACTTCAGATTTCAGTTTTAGGTGAGTTACCATTCACGACTTGCTGCTCCGTATTTTGGGGCCTTTGTTCATTCAGATGCTGCTCCTCAGCTTCCAATTCATCAGGCAGCAGCACGGAGCCATTAGAGCAGGCTTATAATGGATGAAGTGTCAGTGGGCTGATGAGTGTGGATTCAGGCTGAGAGATTGAGAAGATGGAGAGAGACTGCGAGGACGCTGTGCTCTGTGGGCTAAAACTGCAGCCCTGGGGGTCTTTACTCATCACAGCATCTCTCCGCTGCTCTATCCATCTCGCTCTTTAGCTCACCCTGGGCTCGCTCGCTTACGCTTTCTCTCCCTCTCCCTTTACCCCATCTCTTTCTCTCCCTCACTCAGTCACTCAACCTCCCTGAAACATTCATTCTAAATCTGCCTCTCTTTCACACTCTCGTTTTCCATCATCTGTCTATTCTACATGCATGAGGTGATGGAAGACTCTATTCTTAGAGCCTATGAAAAAAATATTCCAAAAAACAACAGACTTTAATATTTGATACTTCATAAATTCAATGCCAACTCAGAGCATGCCGTAACAGACTGCTGGCCATGAAAACTACGAGGTATGGATACACAAGGATATCGGCATCATATCAGTATCAGCAAATAACTGTTAAAATATATAGGTGGCAGTATCGACATATGAATAGATCTGACTGATCTTACTATTTTGATTGACTGATTTCACTCATTTTATGACATTTTACTACAAATGTAACCCCAACGAGTAAATGTTACTAGGGACGCCCAAATTGTTATTCTGACCGACCGTTCTGATCAGTCTCTTAATGCTGAGTATTGTCCGATAATGACTGAATCCAATCTTTGTGCTTGTAGAAATAACACAGCCACACAGGTTAGATAAGACATGCTGCTAATGAATTGAGAACTAACTGGTGACTCACCTCCCTGACCATTTAGCTCCCAGTTCCTTTAGAACACTGCAGTCAAGTATTTTGTGTGTGTGTGTGTGTGTGTGTGTGTGTGTGTGTGTGTGTATAGTGGTACATACTCTGTACAGATGTCTGTTGTTGTGTGTCGATTACTGATGTGAAATAACTGGTTTATAGTGTGTGAATGTGCTGTGATTTGGGTTTCTGTAGCATTTGTGTGTAGCAGCATTAGCATTAGCCTCCACTCGGTTCTGTATGTACTCTTCAGTGCTTCAAGTCCACCAGAACACTGAACAAAAACGTGAGCAGGGAAACTTTCTACAGCACAGGTCTTCAAATCCGGATCCTGAATGTAGATTATAGTCCAGTGTTTTGAAATCATTGGTAGAAAACTGAGCTGTTGATGTAACTGCTTGGCCATCTTGTAACACACCTCCTACTGACTACAAATCCTAACAGCAGAAACTGTATTGAAGGTCCAAATTTGTAGACAATATATCTAGAACATGGGAGCCCAACTCATTCCACACACTAAACAAAAAGGGTTTTATTTAGTACTGAAAAAATGATTGTGCAGAAACTACATTTCGGCTCTACAAAGAGTATAGTGTCAGATGTAATATAATATCCCAATAAACCCAAACGAACATGAACCGTGTCAACATTTTGTTTTTGGCCCAGTGGCAGCCAGAGTCTAACCCAACAGACAGTTACAGTAAATACTGAAAGTGAGATTTAGTACACTTGCAGAGAACAAACTGTAAGTATTAGTGTGTATACCACACACACAAAAAAGAAAATAACCTTTCTTTTGGCCGGTTCTGGTCATAACGATGGCCCAATTGTAACATTTAAATGCAGGTACAGCATACCAAGTAAATGTGTGTTTGTCCGTCTGGGGAACTCTGGATGAAGCTAATGCAGGTAGATGTATACCCAACTTCTCCACTTTGTAAAATGCTTTTGTCATCATCAATAATATTGTTCAAAAAGTACATGAAACTTTATCAGATTTTGGCATTATTAACTCCCACGCTGGTGAACCCCCTATCATGATGGATGGCGCAGGCAAAGACAGAAGGTTGACAGACTGTGGAATCATAACTCATAAAACATTTAGATGACCTGGGGCCAACATGGGGTGGTACGCAGGTCTCGGGGGTGTTCAAGCATATACAAAATGTATACACTCCGAAATATTTGTAGGGTCAAATATTGATCCTTACTCAAAGAGCACCCTTGATGCACTTAAACCTGGAGACTATTGATTAGAACGGATGGGAAAATCAATGCTGTTTTCAATCAGCTCAAAATGAGTTTTAGGCAAAAGGCGCAGAGACAGCGGGAGCATGAAACAGCAAGAGAAAAAGAGAGAGAGAGAGAGATATAGATAGATAAAGAGAAAGGAAATGATAAGTGTAATGCTTTGTGATGACTTTCTAACCTCACAAATAAGAACAAAAATGCCTTGGATCCACTGTTCCAGATAGCAGAAGAATCAAAAAACAAGACTGAACTAAAAACAACTACAAAAGCATTCGTTCTCCGACATCTACTAATCATTTCAGTACTTGATGAGGCACACTGTGGTTCACCGAGATTCACACGGCCATGCGGTCCTGCGGCGCACTCAGGCTCGCTCTGCTGGGTCAGCGCAGTCCGATCTTATTTCCTGTCTAAGTGAATCTGTGCTTTATCACTCAGACAGAGAGACCCATACAGTACAGGAGGTGAAGGTTATGCCCCGCCGGTTTTCATAAATATGTCAGGCGTGATGAAAGTGGCTAGATTTGGTTGTGTAGGAGATAACCCGTCTCTGAGGCTTCCTCACACGCGCAGGCCTGACACTGAGCATGACCACAAGGCTTCAGGTGAGACTAGCCAGACACACTCCAACAAACAGGACTTACAGAGCTAAAACACACACTTCCTCTACGCTCGCCTTCATCTCTCGCCCTCCATCAACTGCCCCAAATTGATGTTCTCAGGGTTCTTCTCTGCACCGCTCTCTTTGACTTTCTAATCTCCATCCTGCTCTCAGCTTATACACAAAATGATCACTACTGCAATTACAGTGATACTTCTCTTAGCTTCTCAAAGTAACCATGCCTTTAAATGAAGGCTGACCATATTCTAAGTGTCTGTAGACTGTAGAGTTACAGAGAGATGAATGTAGTGATACTGTCAAAGATCTGTGCTTCCTTTGTCTCATGTTAAAGTTAATACACATGTGTTAAACACATGATAAAATCTTTCTCCCTGGCTATGTACATTATGAACCCCCAGGAATGTCAGTATGAATCAATATCCCTTAAAGAAATGGGACGTCCCAATCAATTTCTTTTGTCCCTCAGTTCAGAGTACCTTAATGCTACTGTCGCCCGATCTGGTCTTTGCATTTCTATAAATAATACAACCCCACAACTTGGGTAAGATGTGCTAATAATAAACACTAAACTCAATTCAATAATCAGACACTCTAAACTCTTCTACTTTACTAAATGACCGTTTAAAACATTATAGTGTTTAACATCTTATAATCCAGTCTGACTGACCAACCTGACCATCTACTGTTCCTTTAAACCACTGATGTCCAGTCACTCTGTGTGTATGCGCATATGTATAGTGGTACACACTCTGAACTAATAGGTGTTGCTGTCCGTCACATACTGATGCAGATTAACTATTTTACAGTTTGTTTTGTTCAAATGTATTTTTTTAAACCTTTTTAAACCAGAGCAGTCACATTAAGATTACGTGAGCCCTGGTTTAAACTGAATGAGCTGAAAGGTTTGCACTTCTGTAGCGTGTGGCATTAGAAAGGGGCATGGTTCTCTCGCTGGCAGTACAGAGCATTTCCACAATCATTTTGTTTCCAAACAGGTGGAATTTAAGAGTAAAGGCAGCTGCTTTCCAAAGCCTAGGCAGCAGCCGAGGTAGGGCAGGTCCTGAGTAGGACTGTCCTATGAAAACGTCCATGTAGGTAACAACACAAATGGAACAGTCTAACCAGGCTGCGTGGTGAGGTTGTCGGAAAGGTCCCGCCTTTTGCAATAGAGGCACAAAACGTATGGGCTTGTAATTATAAAAACATTTTTAAACAATTCCAGCTCTGGAGGCTTCGTTTTCTGTACTGCAGTGCCCTGGGACTGGGGAGCCTCACGTAGAGCTGTCGTAATCCTTAACTTACATATATGGGCTGAAAATCGGCCAATCCCAATACTAGAACTACTCCAAGTACTACTCTAACTAAGGACACGTTCCAGCACCAGTTGACTGAATGATTAGTTTCAGTGCTTATTTGTGTATTGCAGCCCCCGGCAACATCAGTATTGCAAAGGAGGCCAATAATTTGATACCATACAACATGTTGTGCAGCCCTACAGCTCATCTACACTCTGTCTCTCACTCCATGTCTCTCCCTTTCTCTCTCTCTCTTTCTCTCTCTCTCTCTCTCTCGCATCTCCTGGCTGACAGCGTGACCGATGTGACGAGGGACTCCGGCGCTGCTGTGCGAGCTGTTTTGGGTTACAGAGGGATCACAGCAGAGATGTTTACACGGGCCAGTGGTGGCGAAGCTCTGGTAGACTCCGGGGTCATGATAGAGAGCAGAGACCTTAGTGTGTCAGTGGAGAAAGGTTGAGAGTGTCAGAGGTAATTTACTGCCTCTGTGCTACAGCAGCCCCTGTGGGACACATTACCTCCTGGTCTAAACCAACATAGAGACACTGAGGTTAAAGACTCCATCAGCAAGAGGCACCTGGAAGAGCTCGGAGGATCAATGCATAAACTCAAACCATGCAAACATGAGCAGCCTTGGACAGAGAATCTGATAAGCCAGTCTGTGAGCAGCTGCAGCTGTAACGTGCAATATCTACATTAACCTCTTAAACCTCGCCTCTCAAGCTAAACGTTCGGAAATTCAGACAATCTAGGCGAATTTCAACACTCCAGTGGTTTCCAGAGAGAAGGTTTTTTTTTTTTTTAGCACATCAGCAATTTTGTGCCGTTTCACTCATGAAAAGCATAAACGCAGGGCTGTATGCCTGCCTGATTGGGATCAAACGCTCAAGTGCAGAGAGACACACATACTGATTGAAGTCATTCTAACTAACCATAGTCTCTGGATTGAGAGAGAGTGCATCTGAGTGTGCCATCAACACAATCCTTAAAGGTGAACCTGCTTTTTTAGTAATGAGCCTGGCCCCTGGCTGTAGTGAGAGCGGCTGATAACTCTCCCCCCGGAGCACAAAAACAGTAGTTCAAGAATCAATAGACTGCAGTGATCCCACACATAGAGGGAGGGAAGAAGTCACAACCCCTGTAAGACATCCTGCACATACACACAAATGCACCAAGATTGCCTACTCTTCACTGTGTTTTGATTTACTATATGGACAAAAATATTGGGACAGCTGCTTATTCATCGTTTCTTCCAAAACTAATATTAAAGTATTAAAGAGTTTATCCTGTTCCTGTTGGAGTAACTGCCTCTACTGTCCAGGGAAGAAGGCTTTCTACAAGATTTCTGAGCACTGCTCTGAAAATGTAATCGCATTCAGCGACAAGAGCATTAGTGAGGTCAGGATGTTGGATGATCACCACCACAACCCTCATCCACCATCATTCCAAGGAACACAGTTCTTCCACTGCTCCACAGCTCAATGCTAAAGGGGGTTTTATACCCCTCTAGCCCACACCTGGCATTAGGCATGGTTCCAGTAGGTTCCTGTTTATCGGCTCCAGAGAGAGCTCCTATTCTATTGGCAATATTTCTCTACAGGAACAAGACAAGCTGTGTGGGTGTGCATTTGCACATCTGTTTCAGGAATGGCTGCACCCTAAAGCAGCTGAAAGCATTCATTAGAAGGGGTGTCCACAAACACACTACTTCACATGCTCACCGTGTGAAAGGATAAACGCACCGTTTACAGCCTTGTCTGTGTATTTATGTGGAGTACCATCCCTGGGCTCTGGTGAAAGCCTGAACGTCATTAAAAGTAACTACTGGAGCTGTGTTTTCAGTGCCAAATGGGCAAACGGTACGAAAAAAAAAATGTGAATGTGAGCAAAAGTCATGATGTTGATTAAAACATGGCAGTAACTAGCTATGAGGACATTAAGCTGAAGCAAAAGGAGCTTGTGTGTACTAAGGAAGCAGTTATAATTCTTTAAAATGAATGTTATTAACCAGCTGGCGTTCTCTTGTTCCTTGTTCCAATGGAATTTTCCACTTCCTGAACGGAAGAAGTATAATTTACGCGAATTAAGTGCAAGGAAAAAAAAAATGCATCTGAGAGTTTTAAGGTTTAAGGTGGAACAGGAACTACAGACAGGTGGCTAATGCTAAGCTACAGATGATGCACACGTACACAGTACCAGTTTACCACATCAGCATAGCATGTTGTTTACAATATTCACCAAATCCAAACATCGCTGGCGTGATGGGTAGGTATGACACAGAGGTTGCTGTTAGCCTCCATTAACACAGCATGAGCTATAGCACCTTTAGCAACATCTACAGCAATAATATAATAAACACTGATGTTTCTGAGGTGTTTATGGACTAGAAACCAGTCTCTACTCAGACTTAAGGCTGAAGAGCAGCTCCACCCAGTGCAACCTACACCCCACAACCCTGTCAAAGAACACTACAGTTAAATCCTGCACGACAGATGAACTACAGAGACGGAGTGAGAGAAATAACACCTGTGCTGACTAATGCAATTGTACTTAATGCAATTACGTGTGAAACGGCGAAGAACCAGAGACTTCCTAGGGCTAGCTAACATCCCTTACCTCTCTCTCTCAGCCCCTGCTTTATCAAAGCTCATTTCACAAACACGAATCACAGGACAGCAAACAAAGAGACTGTTGTTCTGTAGTGTCTGAAGGTTCACTTCAGGAGTCCACTCCGCTTACTGCATGTACGTGTGTCTGTGTAAGCCAACACACCCAAACAACAGCCTTGCTCTCTGCAGACCTTAAGGCATGCTTACGAACGCCACCATTCACATTGCAACAGCAGGCATCTGAGCCAGTCCAATGTGCCAAGAGATGAATTTCACTCTTTCGCATCAAATTAACACCCTACTTCATGTTCAGGTGAACTGCCCAAGAACAGGAGTAGGGCTTTCTGGATGTGCTTCAAGATACCACTCTGTCTGCTGAAATCTGCTACTCACCTGGCAAAACTACAATCTTCTCTTTTCTTTGATGGTTTCAGTCAAACTCCAGCACTAACCTGCCCTCCTCGCTGCCAGAGGAATCCCTTCAAAAAGCTGAAATTGATTTTTCCTCTCTGTAGCTTTCTGCTTTGTGAACTAATTGAAGTAATAAAACAAACCAGTAAAGCATAAAATAGCATTAGAGCGCTGGTTTCATTGCAGGGATTTCACAGGTCATCATAGAGCTAAATGAAGAGGGAGGACGTGGGGCCGTGCTGGGACTGCCAAAGACGCATATTCACTTCCTGTGGTCATGGATGGTTGGACACTGAGCAGTCACTCAGACCACAGTGATAATCCACTTAGTGAGAAGGTGGACTGCTACAGCGTACATAGGCCGTATGGGGCCACAGCAGCAGGTCACAAGAAAGATACTACCTGTGTGCGATCGCGTGCGCGTGCGCGTGTGTGTGTGTGTGTGTGTGTGAGAAATTCATTAATGTTTAAAAGTCCATCACTGATACATGCCTCTTCCAATCCATGTGGAAAGCCAAACCAACCTGTGTTGTATATAATTACAACTGTCTAGATTTCAGCATAGGGTGGATATCAGCAGGAAATGCTGAACTGGATATCTAAGGGAAATAAATTATGAATCCAGTTCAATCTTGTAACAAATCTAGTCTTAAGCAACAATCTAAACGGTCTTCTGTCATGTTGTTAGCTGGGTCTAGCACAGTAGAGTATTTTTACACAAAATGGTAGGGCCTTGGTTCATACTCTGAGTGCTTTCCCTTATTTTGCTTGGATCCAAACACTCAGGTGGCGAAAAACAGTGCTTCCTGGAATCATGGTGCTTACCATGCAGAAAAACATGGAGCCATTCTCGTAGGGGAAAGTTTTTATCCATTTAATGCATGTGCCAAAATTAAGCAATCACACAACTCCACATGTTGGACTGGGAACGGATAAGTTACGTTAAGAGTCCACTTAAATTGAATCTCAGAACAGAGATTTTAGGGAAAACCAGAGAACGGTACCCCTCCCTGGATTGAAAAACAGCCTTCACACTTGACCAAATGTCCCGAACTCTCAGAGCAAACACTTCCAGGTCCAGAAAAAAACGCTAGTGTGAAAACATCCTTAGATAAACAACTTAAGTGAAAGCAGCTCATTTTAAAGTTATTATTAAAGACAATATATTGGACTGAAATCGGTATTAGCCCACACTCATACACTATGCCATCTCTAAATTTTACCATGTAAACATTGATCAATAAAACCCTGAGAAACTGTATAAAACCTAAACATATAGGGTTGTCTGTTTACCTTATATCTAACCTAATTAACCTTTTTTTTTATCAGAAACACCTACTATATAGAGGCACTACTGTTGGTTTTACAATCCATCTGTATGTCTCGCCTCCCTTTACCCGATCCATTCATGAAAAGGGACCAGCATAAGTACAATGCTGACCACATATCATTCTGATAACAGCAGTGGCACTGACATTATAGTGGCATGCTATTAAGTACTGTGCTGATATGAGTGCATCAGGAGCAGAAGCATTACTGGATTCTGTAATCATCAGTGTCACTGCTGGGTTGAGAATAGACCACCAACCACAAATATCCAGCCCACAGTGATCCTGTGATCAGACTGACCAATGATGTAGGACAAGGGAATGACTAATACAAATTGTGTGGGGAAATGTGGGATATGGCCTCTTATTGTATACATACCTGCAGAGGAGACCAACAAGGTAGTTGTCAAGGAAGGGAAAGGCTGCTTTGCCTGATACACTCACAGCAGAGTCGCACATGCTATAATGTAGCCAACATGCCACTACCATGCCAAAATCACCCAATATCTACTCAGTGGTGGTCCCTCTCCACTAATGACAGTGGAACTGACTAACTGTAAACCCAAGAAGTGAATCTACACACCCCAAACACAAAACTAGTCACCTTGCGTGTTTAAGGGGGTAGTAACTTCAGGCTCCTGCAGATGGCACTGTATGGAGATGATCGGGGTGTGTGGCAGGATTAAAAGCTTGAGAAGAGGTGGTACAGTGCAGTGAGCGTCTCAATGGATGTGTGGAAAATGCAAAGCAGTTGCTAATGATTGGCAAAAAGGAGTGAGCGCATTTGCGCGTACCAAAGGCCATAGTGTGAAGGAAATAGCTAAACTTCAGGTGTGTGGAAACATACGGTCACATGGGTCTACCAGCAGTGGCAGAAACATGACCGCATGCTTGGATGCACCTGCAAATTCAGCTACTTCCTATGTACAATGAATCCCATTGTACACCCCACAGGTATTTATAACCCGGATCAAACAATGGATCAACTGCAAGTTTCATTAGAACAGCGTAGTTAGACTGGTGCAATTAGATGAAGTAAAAAAACATTGCACTCAGTACAGGTGAGTATCTGAATAGTAGTTTTTAAGAATCTGTCACTATTGCTGTATTTGGTCTGTGATTACATGTATCGTAAAAAATGTCTTTAAATATTGTGATATAGTATTTATCATGTCGCCCAGCACTAGTTCTGGGTTTTAATATTCAGATATGTGGAGAAGGTTCTACTAAATAATCTAGATCTCTAGATAATCAATGTTTCAGTAAGAGTTACAAGCTGTACTGGTCCCACTTCTATTTCAATGGAAGAGTGTGTGTGTGTGTGTGTGTGTGTGTGTGTGTGTGTGTGTGTGTGCCTGCCTATGTGAAATCTCTGCTCTCCACAGATGGTTCCATCCCAGATGGTTGTCAGGCTCTGCAGACGTGACAAACTGCATATTTACAGCCGTGGCAAATGGAAGAGGAAAAGATTACCCCGTTCAGCAGACACCTCCGCCTTGATACAGAAATGGGGAAACTGGAGCAGGGCGCAGGAATGCCTGGCTTGCCCAAAAAAAAAAAAAAAAAAAAAAAAAAAAACACTTTCCAACGCATTAAACATTACAAGCCCCTGTCTACCATTACAATGAAACTTAAAACACAGGGAGCGGTTTTACAAGGCAACATGAAGGGCAAGACAGAAACACACACACTCCCTATTTGCTCACCTTTACCCAGTTTGAATTTCACTACACAGCATGTTCTACCTCCCAAAGATTATATGACATTAGAGAGATGCCGGCACATGTTTTCTGAATTCTCTATGACATCACACACAGCACTGAGGTAAAACTAGACACATGTCCGAAAGATCAAATAAGGGCCCCCACAAGACCAATAAACCTGAGCTGGAAGGTTGCTTAACCCAGCCAGAAAGATATGGAACACTATATGGACAAAAGTATTGGGACACACCTCTAACTAATTGAATTCAGGTATCTCATTCAAGCCCATTGCTACACGTGTATAAAAGCAAGCACCTAGCCGTGCAGTCTGCCTTTACACACATTTGTAAAAAATAAAGGATCGTTCTGAAGAGCAGAATTCCTGAATTCACAGAATTTCTGCATGGTGCTGTAATAGGATGCCACCATTACAAGAAGTCAGTTTGTGAAATTTCTCTTCTTTTCCTCCTAGATATTCTACAATCAACTGTGAGGGATATAAAAAAATGCTATGGGGTTGTTTTTCAGGGGGATGGCCTAGGCCCATTAGGAATCAGAGGAGAGAAGCTGGTTAGCCTTAACTTAGTTAGCAGGATCTGCTCACCACTGTTAAAACTCAAGTATTCCAAAAAGCCAAACTAAATGTTTTTCATGTGGTTTTGGATCTGTAACAGTCTCGCTAAGCTAGCCTTTGCTTAGCTGGCTCGACTACAGACACAGAGCATAAGACAGCTCAGAGCAGCTGCTCTGGGAGAGCAAAGTCCAGCGACTGGTGTCTGGCTAAGTGACTGAAGTGAGTCAGATTCTGATGTTTTTGGACTTGTAGCCAGCAATCAAGTCTTAGAAAAGCTAGCCAGCAGGCTAAACACCATAGTACAGACCATGTTCCAGCTAACCGAGGCACAAATTGTCAAAGTTTAGAGGATAAAGCCTCATACCGGAGACAACAAAGTCAAGCGAATGGTCTTATGAGTAATTACGACTGTTTTCAGGTCACATTTGGAAGACTCACAACTATGGTGGTATGCCCCCCCACCCCATGCACTCAGAGCATGACAACACCAATCAGTGAGCTCCTACAGCACCCCCCATCCTGTGACTTTCTTAAATGCACATGGGGTAATGAGCTTATTTGGCCATGTACTAGATAAACACAGAACATAAAATCTGACACATCAGATGTCATACTTTTCAAATACCAGCCTTAATTTGAGATACCGTGGTGTATGGTATACCGCCTAACCTTAGCTGGCCCGCATAGAGCCCTGCCCTCAACACCCAACCATCGAACATACATTTGGAATAAACTAGAAGAGAGCGCCAGGCTCTCTCTTTCTCAGACGTCCCACAGACACACTCCAGTATCTTGTAGAAAGCCTTCTCAGAACACTGGAAGCTGCAAAGTGGGGACCATTAATATGAACGCACGCATACGAATGCGTATGGATTTAGAATAGGACGTCCTAAAAGCTCCTGCAGGTGTAACGTGTAGGTGTACTTTTGGTGTCCCAATAGTACTTCATATTAATATTACATTTATATCATGTGATATCATATGATTATATCATGTGATCTCAAAATGATATCAGAAACTGTAAGCAACATGACCAGAATCCTGGAATTCTAAGTCTGCGTAATTGGATTTTGTGATGCAGAGTAATGCATTGGATAGTAATACGAGTAAATGGTCAACAACCTCCAGACTACAGAAACACGAAACGTCAGACTTCAGCACCACGAAGCAGCAACTTTTAAAATCCCTTTTAAATGAAGAAAAAAAGAGTCAGTGTTCTCCAAGCCCTGGCAAAACTTACAATATACTCCAGAAAGTGTCAACATCACATTGTCATTTCGCTCATCCCTACTTGAAATCATTAGCTCTATCCTCTGCTGCAGGATGTTAATTGCTTTATAATGACTGTGTTTGTATATAAAACTTTGTTCTCCTCATCTCCATGACAGATGCGATTAGTAGTGGATGCCATATACTGCAGCAAGACTACAGTTCTCCTAACAAGAGAGTGAAACTAATCACAGACTCAAATAATCACACTTGAGGAATCAACAGTGAGAGAAGAGATGGAGCAAGAACAAGAAAGTCGAAACGAGGAGGGGGGGGGGTGAAAAAATAAACAAGGGGATAGAAGGAGAGAGGAAAAAAGGAAAGCAAAAAAGAAAGAAAAGAAAGTGAGAGCATTTACATCTTAACACAGCACACTGTTTCTTCCATTACCAGTCTCATTATCATCAAACTCTAAAGCAATGGGAATCCGTCATTATACTCCTCATTAACTTCTAAACAAAGAACCAGTCAAAGATGTCTGCTCACCATTCCTACTTATAAATGAGACTCATGCAGCGGGCTGCACTGCCAATAGAATTTCTAATCTCAACAATTTAGCTTCTGGGTCCTGTGGGGATGCTGCACAGATGCATCTAAGAACTCTATCTAGACCTGACATTTCAATCTACGCTCTCCTTACAGTGAGCGCTACGTGCCCAGTTTCTTCACATTTGACTTTGTGCGTTAGATGACAGTATTAGTGTGTGTTTTAGTGTGCAACATACTGGATTTGAGGACAGAGGAGTTGACTTCGATCTCGCCACCTCTGATTGGCTGGAAGCAGGCCAATTCGGAATCGTACGGTTCAGGGCTGGGGCGTCCTGTCCCACCGCCGCCGCTGTTGGCATGAGCATTACTGGCAACCGCGCTGCTGCCCCCGGGACTCGCTGCCCCCCTCTGCTGGGCCTCCTGCTCCTCGTACACCGCGATCAGCTAGCACACACAAAGAGGTGGGAGAGAAAGTCCATTTAGATTCAGAACTTTTTAAATCATGCACACACTTTCTAATACACACACATTTTGTTTTTTTACAAGCTCACAAAGCAAAACACACAGAAACCTGCAATCCAGTTTAGAACACATTATTCAAACCATTATTAAAAGCCAATCAAAGGTCTTATGTGTACCTTGTGGATCAGTACGCTATAGAGGACATCTAAGGAGCCCAGCATGACCAGTGTAGGTTCAGTCTCAGTGTGCAATGGGGTCCATTAGATGTTGTCTGTGTGTGTGAGGGATGCTGCGCTAAAGCACGCTGTTATATACAGGAATCCCAACGCATTCACAGAGTGACTGACTCTGCAGTTAGACCAGCGGCCACGTTACTGTTCTAGGGGCATCTGTGCACATAAGCCATGTGTGCGCGTGTCTGTATATGAGGTGGATGTATGGTGGATGTGTGCATAGAGAAGCAGAGAAAAAGGACTTTGCTAGTAAAGCCAGAGGCTTCCTGCCCGAGAGGAAAAGAATGAGCATGAGGACAATATGTAAACATCTAAATAACCAATAGACAGACTAGAGGGTGGGCGTTACAGAGGGGGGAAAAAAAATCAACAAAGAAGGAGCTTATGCAGAACAAAGCCAGAACAAAGTGAGAAAGTGAGAGGGATGGATGCGAATGCAGAGTGAGAGAAAGAAGCTTAATGACAAGTAGTTGGCAAACCATCCATTCCTTCATTATCCTCCTTCTGCTTCATCTTCATTTAATGTCCTCCTGTTCATGAGCCATAAGCAGTCCCAACACACACACCTTCACCCACTCTCTCTACACCTCACAACTCCTCTTCCCCTCATCATCTTCAGTCCTTCTCTCCAGCCACACACTTAGCAAATCCATCCATTTATGCACCTGTCCATCCATCTCTCTCCCATTTCATTCATTTTCCTCCCAAGGCCTTTCATGTTATTTCTGATTGCTCCCATGTCTTACTCTCCTGAAGGCTTTGTCTGAGTTTGGATATGATCTGTGTAAAAAGGCTGTGATTTATTCAGCGAGGAGGAAGAGAAGTGCTTCCTCCAAGCCAGGACAAGAGAGAGTGAAATAGAGAGTGTGTTGGGCAATATAAATGTCATCAATCTGCACACGCAGGAGAGAAGGGGAACAAAAGAAGAAGAAGAAAAAAACAAGTGAAGAAGTCCAGGAATGAGACTTATTTATTTTAGCCCTTATAGAGTTCATAACCTGTATTTATTTGCTTTTATAATGTTGATGTAGGAAACAGTTGTACTTCGTGTTTACAACTATTTTCATTCTCTCTTTTTTCATGTTACTTTTTTTTTTTTAAGGCCGATATATACAAATAACCCATTTTTAATTAGCTGACCTCTAAACAAGTGCAATAAGACTGTATGAAGATCATTGCATATGCAAAGATATGCAGAGTTCATGGCTGTAACATGTATAGGTAGTGTATATGGATTGATAAGTCATTTTAAAGTCTTAATGCACACAATAAATAAATATATATAAATAAATAAATAAACCAGCCACACAGTTTAGATTAGATGTGCTGCTAATTAATACTGACATTAAAAAGCTGGGAGCTGATTGGTCAGGGAGGAGAGTCAGACTGGATTATAAAACTTTAAACATTATAAAATATTAAGAAAAATGTCTACTTGGCTAAATCAATCGGTGCAGAATGTCCCATTACAGAAACTGCTAGTAGCTGTTATAAACACTGCAGTCAAGTCTGAATGCTGATTTGCTCTTCAGTGCTGGTTTAAATATAAAGAAAGGTGTGTGGTTCTCCCGCTGGTAAAACAGAGCGTTTTAGTGATTGTTTTATAAAAGGTTCAAATATTACGGTCTATTTTCACATTCTACTGTAAAATAGCTCCACACTGCAGACTCTCGGCTGAGAAATAACGTTCCTTTAATGACGCTTTGAGGACAACAGGTGGCGCTCTGAACACCACCATTAAAACAAAGACTCAGAACTGAATTGGGATTCAAATTGCAGATACTCGATTCATTAAATTTGCTTGTATCGGACTGGGGCGTATTTACAAATCAACAATTTCGCACCAAACCACTTTCAGTGACTGTTTTTATCTCCGCAGGAAAATGTTGTAGAAGAAGGGGCAGTGGTGGCTCAGCGGTTAGAGCGCCGGGATATCGATAACAGGGTTGTGGGTTCGATTCCCGGGCTCGGCAAGCTGCCACTGTTGGGCCCTTGAGCAAGGCCCTTTACCCTCTCTGCTCCCCAGGCGCTGGAGTTGGCTGCCCACCGCTCTGGGTGTGTGTGTGTACTCACTGCCCCTAACACGTGTGTGTGTGTGAGTGTGTGTTCACTACCAGATGGGTTAAATGCGGAGGACACATTTCGCTGTACAGTCCACACTGTACAGTGACGAATACGTGCACCTTTATCCTTTATCCTTTATCCTTGAATAATGGATAGTAATGGAATAATAATTAATAATAATGGAATAATGGATGGACTGGCCCATAAGGACTGGACAATGTTTATGTTTCAGTCTTAAAATAAATAAACAAACAATAAATAAAACTAAAAAATAAACACTCTCTACAATGCTGAAGTTTATTAGTCTTTGCTATGGCCTAAATGATTGCGGGTTTGCTTTTTTCAGATTGTAATTAGGAGAAAGTCCACCCTGAAGAGATTAAGGTCGGTGTGGCGCACAACAGTACAAGCCTCCAGCAGAGGCCAACTCAATAGAGCAAGTCATTTTATTCAAGGCTATTTTATCACTGTACTACCTCTTCACATGATTTCCCCTCACACACACACACACACAGAACAAATCTCTGCTAATGTATTTTACCCATAATGAACCCTATCCATCTGCTCAATTACCCAACCATCAGGCCATTGGGCCCGGACTGGTTCGACATACCACTCCACGTTGCACAGATCCACACAAACACTCACTTGCACACACCCACATACCCCTTGCGAGCCAGTTGCATCACAGGGATCCAATACCGAAGCACTTGGACACGGAAATTGGATCAATAGTACGTTATCAAGAGGAGCTACTAGACGGGGTAAGTGACCGCGTCTTACTCCATCCTCACTTCCACTTGGGCTTCAGAAAAAGGGCTGAGAATTCTAGCGTCTCCTGAACGTGCGTTTAAGTTTTCATCCCGGAGCTGTTGCCATTCGGATTTCCATAAGCGGCCCGAGCCCCTGAGACAGAAGAGCCCATCGATATCCAATTCAGCTGGAGCTAGAGTGGCCCCGTCTTGCTGGAGCTCTTAATGACTGTTATTTCTGCAGGCTGCAGAGGTGTTAATTAGCACTTATGACAGGCTAAAAACTGAAGGCAGCCTCAAAATGGAGGGACTGTGTCATGTAGACTGCCATACGGACACACACAAAGAAGACCTGACATGCACATGCGCGCGCGCACACACACATATATATAGACGTACAGGTGGGTAGATGGTTAAATTACATCTGACAACAGAATCAGACCCTGTCAAGCACAATAACACAACTGCCTGCAGTACATGTGTAAGACAACCGGCAGAAAGAAAGAAACACAAAAGAAAGGAGTGTGTGTTTTTTTTCTTCCACCTTAGGCTGTTCCCATCACTGAATCCCATCTTTCTTTCCCCGCTCAGGTGGGTTTATGTGGAGGCTTTGATGAATTAGAGTTCTGGTGAATAGCGCTGCAGTAGGTTCTCATTATGCACTTTATACAAGAGCTGATGTGGCAAATGAACACAAACAAATACGGAAAGCTGGGAATACTGCAGATGCCTGGGCTCGACCCAGGGACGCAAACACACCGGCAGTGCGGTCATCTGCCGCTTAGTTTGAGCTTCGGATACTGCAACACTTAACTTAGTAGGAGAATACTGTACACTAGTGCTGATATTCGATATTAAGGAGTACTAGGATTTTAAACACACGTGATATTGTTATCATGGACGCATTGCTCCCAAGACATGAGAAGACATACCAGTATTGTTGGGTAGCAGTATAGAAACGATATCTATAGACAATCCTGGATCTGACAATCTAGCCTTAAATACTACACTCTGTGATATCATACAGCTGTGTGTCATTCTGAGGGGTAGTGGAGGGTTTTGTTTTCACACAGATGTTTAACACCTTAACGCAGAAAGGCTTATTACACAGTAAGTAAGGTAAGTAAGGTTTATTACTCAGTAACAACAGGGACTTCTGTACAAACTGGTGGAGTTATTCTTTGGTAGTAGAAGATTGCAAAAACACTTTCAGCCCGCCGGCTGAAAATAGGCTGTTTAAGGGTTTAAGCAAAGTGCTTTAAATGAATAAGGTTTAGCAATTTTAAAATAAATAATATTGGACTGTTATAAGCTAGTACTATTATTTACATGAAATACATTGGAGCTGCTTTAAAAGCTGACATTTTTGCTTCATCTGTAAAATTATCATTTTTGAGATATAAGGTTTTATTTCTTGTGTGACAATGTGTGGGTGTGTGTTTGTCTACTGAGTAGAGTACATAATTAAACAAAATCGAGATAAATAAATGAAAGAAAAATGAAAAACTGATCAACGTAGGCCAACACAACTGTACCAGAATTGACACAGCATAGTGGAAAAGAACCCCCCCACCCCACCCCCCCAGCAGTGCCAAATACTGTTGGAGTATTCTGTGCATGCCCCTACAGCAAACACTAATAGGCTTCATGCTCAGGACTGCTTGCCGTGCACGGCCAGTGTAAAAGTCCACGTCCACATGATAACGGTCGTGCACTGTACCAGCGGTGGTGAAAATGCAGTGTGGTTTTTCTAGTGTTCTCATTACACAAAACATGGGTGGAGGGGGTTGGTAGGAAAAAATCAAGAAAAAAAACAAGGTTGTGGCAGAGACACCTCCACCAGCGAGGAGGAATTTCACCACCTCCTCAGTTCTGACCTCTTTAACCGAAAGTGGAAATCACTGATGATAAACAAGCTCAGAAATCTCAGTGGAGCAATTTGAGGCCGCTCCACACAAAGAAGCTGTAATGAGTGCAGAGCTTACAGAAACATGCATGATTTACATAGGTACAGAACACTGGGCAAGCTCAGAACCGAGAGCAGAGACACACACACACACAGACAGACACACAGACACACACTTCAGGAAGGAAAATTGCCCTTCAGAATGGCAGGACAAGAAAGTGATGAGAACAGAATGGTGTAACTGTGCTTAGATTTACTCAGCCACACAATCACACACACAAACAATACCTCAGACTCTTGGGTAGAAATAGTTTTGATTGAGGTGGTAGAGAGAGTGAAGGAGTGAGTGAGTGAACACAGAAGAAAAGGAGTGAGTGAGAGGGTCCGGGAGTGATGTGAGAGTAAGAGAATGAGGAAAACGGTGAGCGAGAAAGAGTAAAGGACTAAAGACATAGTGAAGGATTCAAGAAATGAGGGAGGGGCAGCAGGAAGGGAAGAAAGTAAGTGAGCGAAAAAGTGAGGGAGTAAGGGAATAAGGAGTAAACTAGTGAGTGAATGAGTAAGGGGTTCAGAAAGCAAGGGAGGGGTAGCAGAAGTAGTGAGGGAGTAACAAATTAGGTAGTGAGTAAAAGGAGTGAGTGAGGCTGTTAGTGATAGAAGGAGCAGGGATAGCAAGTGAGGTAGTGAGTAAATAAGTGAGGGAGGTGAGTAAGTAAGAAAGGATAGAAGGAGCGAGTGAGGCTGTTAGTGATAGAAGGAGCAGGGATAGTAAGTGAGGTAGTGAGTAAATAAGTGAGGGAGGGAGTAAGAGAGGTAAGAAAGGAGGGAAGGACTGAGTGAGGCTGTGAGTAAGGTTGTGAGAGGAATAGCAAGTGAGGCAGTGAGAGAATGAATGAGTGAGTGAGGAAGTAAGTAATAAGCGAGTAGGGAGGTAGGGAGGGAGCGAGGGTACAAATAAACGAGGGAAAAAGAGCTGGAGAGTGGAGTTGAGATTCAGATGCACGTACATTCACATACGCATCATGCCTCATTGAAATGTCAGCTTGCTGTGTGTGTGTGTGTGCGTGTGTGTGTGTGTGTGTGTATGTATGTGTGTGTGTATATGTGTATGTGTGGGGTGTGTGTATTAAACAAGGCCATTAAAATGACCCATCATATGAAGCATCTGCTCATCTCTGCCTCTACGACCAGAACCACTCTAATTAAAACTACACAATAATCCCTTATAACCTCTCCTTAGTTTCAACAGCAAATTAAAATCCTGGCATACACAACCAGAGCAGAGAGAAAATCACTGCTCACTGCCAACCAGGAGGTTAAGGAACAGTGCTTCACCGTGCTTCATCTCTCCTTCTCTCACTCCATCTATAATACACCCTATTCCAGCCATCGTTCCAGTTTCAGACCCCCTTTGCCTCCCTTGAAGATTCCGTATCTCTCCTTCTCTTTACTGTGTCTCTCTCCCTTTCTCTGCTGTGGAGCTGCAAGGCAAGTCCTGCCTGTGGAGGTTCTGCTTGTTTAACAGAGTGCCCCCAGAGTGTCGTAAACGCATCAGTGTTAATGTGGGTAGAGCGGGCAGTAAAACGCACGCGGACCAGAGTAGCCAATCAGCGTCTGCAGACTCCACCACACTTCACCATAAAGGCAGCTACCCAGACCAAAGCAGCCACTTTACTGAGACATGCATGTGTGTGTACTTGGCACATATTTGTGTGTGTGTGTGTGTGTGTGTGTGTGTGTGTGTGTGAGAATGAGTGTGTGAGAGAGTGAGAGTGTGTAAGAGAGTGAGAACAAAGCTCCATGCCGAGATGCAGACAACCGACATTTACACACACCATGGCTGTGGCTTCAACTGCTTCCTCTAGACTATTCTTACAGTCACCGTTTCGTTCGCCGGTTCAGCTTAACTCTCATTTTATTGGTTGCCTGGTTAAAAATGGCAGATGAACTGAACATTTGTAAACTTGGAGTTGAAACTCTTAGGAACAGGCATTAGCATTAGGCATTGCTAGACTATACTGGATAGACCATGTGCGACAAAAACAATTTACTGCATTAATATTTGCAATTACTGCATTAACACATCAAGCTGTTGAAAGCGTCAGGAGAGACATGTGTTTTCACGGCTATACTGTGGCTAAAATGCGTCTGAGACCACCTCCAGAAGTGGTTTCAGTGATCAGATTTGTATCTGGTTCAAATGCACAAATTGCATTTTTATGTGTCTGGAACTTAAGTTATTACAGTACTAGGGATTAAAACGTTGATATTAAAGAACAAGGCTAAACTATTGAGAGTGTCCTCTTTACCGACCTAGCTGCATCAAAAAGCTGCACAGTTTGGTGCGTCCAGAACCATAAGCCATGCATCATGTCACCCGGATTATTTCCACATATTTTGTTTTTAGCAAACTCTGTCAGAAATCTGTGTACAGTGTCCAACCCCTGCATGTCAATGAGGTCAAGAGGGTTACCAGTAACATTACAACAAGAACACACCGTGTCACTGATGTGAAACACCACTGCTGCTATTCTTTGCCATAGCTAGGTCAGCCTAGCTGTAGTATTGATCTGTAATCGAGGGTATGCAGCTCCTCTGCCTCCTGAGGAAACAGTTCTGGTACTACAACAGCAGCAGCAACTGTATCAAATAAGCACAGCATGGGTTTACTTGTATCAGTTTTCACTCTTTCAGTGATGCAAACAAAAACTAGGAGAAAGTGAGTGTGTGAAGGGAACTCATGCATTTAGAAATTGATGAATTTATAGCCCAATACTTTCTTATTGTTAATAAACATTGTTTCAATGTGTCTCACTGTTGTTTGTTTAGAAGTAAAGTAAAAATCTGAAAATTTAAAAAAAATTTGGGGGAAAATGGGGACAAAGAGATTCTAAATGGATACATACATAAATAAATATCACATAACAAAGCTACTACTCCAGTAGCGATAATTAGTTAACAATGAAAGGTTGCAGTTTATGTATTCCACGTTCCAAAATGCCAGGCATTTTCAGCTACAAAAAAAAACAAAAACACAAACACTGCTTCTTAAATGACCGCCCAGACAAATGACACTTTTCCACTGCCGAGAGTGTGCCGAGAATCTGCTGTCCAATCTTAGATGTGCCTGCTGACAAACCACAGGTGTTCACACAGCCTGATGAACCGTAGACATTTCTGTGGAGTGTGCAGTGGCTACATCTACACAGGCAAGGATCACTAATCAAGCTTCATAAATCAAGAGCGCGCTGTAAAACTAATCGCCTCTGTCATAATCATGCAGTCCAACAGCATACCGCCACCCACCTGGCTGAACTCCTCCCCTCTCCCTGCATTTCTCTCTGCTGAGGAGGCAGAAAATGGGCCGGGCCGGCGCCACAGCGAAGGACGCCTTTAGACTCAGATTTACGACCCAAACACCACGCTCGCAGCCAGCGCCCGCACACATCAATACAATATGTGTTCTTTTCATCCCCCTACTAATCAAATCGATTACTGCTGATTCATGCCCCCACTGCCCGCAATCAATGAAATGTTAATCAAGCAAATGTATTGTCATGCAGGTGCCTGTGGCCGACTCCTAAATACGCTGGTGCATTGTTGTGCGGTTGCAGGCACTGTGGCGAGAGCCAGCATTAAGGAGCCATGAATCAGGAGGCTGAGAGGCTTGTGCAGACTCAGCATGCGGAGCGGAGTGATCGGCCATCAGCCAAACACAGGAAGATTTCATAAGACGTAAGCACAACTACACCAAATGGACAAAGTCCTAATTGAAGCTGCAGCAAAAATCATTTCAGTAATCGACTAATCAGTTGGTAAGGTGTTACGTTTCAGTTACGCTAACGAAAGTGTTGCTAGGCAACAGCAAAAAATTATGACTTTACACATAATTTTTTCATTAATTAGGGGTCCAAGCCCAGCAGGGGGGCAAAAGGTACAGACAAAGAAAAGTGGTATTACACCATGTCCGACTAAACGGGAGACTCTCACGCTTACAGCACCCCATTGGAGCTTGTTTATAACACAATATGAGTATGAGGCAGGATGGCAATGCACTAGAGTTGTGGTATAAAGTAGGATTGGGTGGTAAAACAGTAATAGTGTATGATACGTATTTCAAAATTCTGTTTCGCCTTTATCCAGTCCACAGTAAATAAGCTTATTCCACCATGTGCATTTAAGAGAGCCACAGAGTGGGGGCGCTGTGGAAAACTGATGATCCCTGATGCCATGCTCTGAAAAACAGGGGGGGGACAAAAAAGGAAAAAAAAAACAACCAACCAACCAACCGAACCATTGACTTGACTTTGTGCTCTCAAATATGAAGCTTTATCCTCTAAATGTGTGTGATTTGCCTCTTGGTTAGCTGAAACACTGTCTGTGCTGTGGTGGTCAGCCTGCTAGCGAACTTTAATCTAAGCCTCCAGTAGCAACAGAGTCTTAAAAACTACTATTCAGATTCTCTCCTGTACTGAATGCAGTGCTTTTTATTCCATGCTGCTGCTCTTCATCTAATGAAACCAGTCTAATTACACTGCAAGTACTGAAACCTGCAGCTGATCAGTGGTTATTAAGCACTAACAGTATATTCGACATGCTTAGAAAAGCATAGTTTACGGTAACAATTTACCACCATACGATAAAAATATCGTCATATTGCCCAGCTCTAGGTTCGATCTCCCTGTGTTTTTTTAAACTGACAGTCTCGGACTCCATTAGCCCCATCTGTAACACAACCTGAATTAATCAACTACTTAATTATCTTCTTTAAAACAGACACTTGTCCAAAAGAACAAGCAGAAACAAAATGCCAATTATGAAGAATTTCATTAATACATTTGCCATGCTAATAAGATCAACTACACCAACTAATAACTGCAAGCTAAGCTCAATTATTTTTATTAGTTAAGATTTGTATTGATGCAGCAGAATATTATTACCTAATATAAAACTGATAACATGTGGAAGAAGCAGCAGCATCAGTGCACCACTAGTACAGTGCTTAGAGTCACTGGACAAACAAGGTCTGAAAAGCAACCATGAGGCTTTAGAGAGCAGAAGCTCAAATCAGGAGCTAAAAGAAAAGGCCCCTGCTGGAGAAGAAAGGCCGCCGTGCTGTTCCACTAAGAGAGGGCAGCTGTTGGTTTGGTCTTATATTAAGAGATGAGAGATAAGGATCTCCAGCAGCTCTGAAAGCTGAAGGTGTCCTCTAACTTCCACACATTTATCACGCTGTACACACCACAGCTACAGCACTGGGACTTAAGGATTTACAATGAGTACATGTGTAGGTGTGTGTGTGTGTGTGTGTGTGTGTGTGTGTGTGTGTGTGTGTGTGTGTGTGTGTTACAAAAATATTTCCCATTTTGTATTATGTGCACATTTTAAGAGTGCATTTTATTATTTATTGTTTAATTAAATATTTAATAATAAAAGTTTTCAGCCTTATCAGTCCACTTTTGCACTTTTGGCTGCATTTCCTTTCAATCAGCCGACTCTTTATTATAGCATGCTGGACCACAGGGGTGTAAGGCTACACATGTCACGGTTTTGACAGTTGGTTACAAGTTCAGTGCAGCGAGGGTAAAAGCAACAGCACCAAAGGCACAGAACTGACCTCAGTTTCTTTCCTTCTGTTTTAAGAAGAATAACAAAAGAGCCACTTTTGGTTCCATACAGCACGCCTGTAGAACTAAAGGTTAGTGCGAGTAATAATTACTGTGGATCTTGGCTACTTTCTCCAGCTCGCTCACGCCATGTTTGTGTGGATGCCCTCATGCACATGCTTACCGATGGATGAGAGCAGAATTACAGAGTTTGGGCCTTTGTAGTTTAGATAGTCTGTCGCATGTTCTGATGAACTGTTATAAGAATGCGAGAACCATCTATTGTTCCACCGCGTTGTAGAACCCCCACTGTTTCTCTGAACTGTTCAGTCTCTCTGGGCAGGTCAACTGTGAGAAACTACCATTTATGGGAAGTAAAGTGGAAATTATGTACAAGTTGTAGGGATGCCGCAATTAGTCGCTGTAGTCGCTGGCGTTTTTTCGTATTAGAACTACATAACTGCTCAATGAGCTCAGTTGTTTTTGGCTCCAGTGCGGTGGGTTCTGTTTATTTAAAAAAGAAAAAAAACACACAGTTGGGGCTGCAACAGAGTCCGACTCGGACAAACAAAAAAGGTGGTTTGTACAGTAGCCAAAGTTTTGATGGCATACAACAGCAGCACTCACGCAATGCACTCGCGCCTAAAGAGAAAACGGACATGCACTGTTGTAGACGATGGACTGCCATAAACTACAAAGCGGCAAAAATCACAGTACCTGTTGTCTATTTATGTTCACAGCTGAATGCGGCACTGCTCAGAGTTAATACCTTATGCACCACAGACAGTAGCGAAACACAAAGCTGGAACCTGCTTTTCCCTGCACAGTACAAAGGAAACAGACCCCCGTGTTTATATGTAAGGAATTTGAAGATGAAGTTACAAGCAGGTCCCCTTTTCTCCAGATATGACATTATATTTTTGATATTCCTATAAAATTAAGTGAATTGTAATTTTTTGATGACCCATAACACTTATTATTAATAACATAAAGAAATAAAACAGGCAACAGTATAACCAGGGAGCTGGCTGTTGGTGCTCGTGTCTGTACACTTGGGGCTTGGCCGGATATAAACAATATCAACATTTTTGATACAAGGATTGCCATAAATACAGATCCCAAACACTTTGATAAGAGGTATAAATACCCGACTGCACTGCTGACTATTGTTCTGAAGCTCTCGTTTAAACCCATAACATAGGTTAATATGTGGACCTTTATTTTTGTCAAAATAAAAGACATTTCCAAAGCTCAATTTAACTTTTATGGATGAATTGACCAATCTGCAAAATAATTTTCAGAAAAATAGTCGGTAGCTCTAACATGTTGGTAAAAAAGAGTAAAATTGGATCTTTTTGATCACGCAGGAGAAGCATTGTAATTGTAATGGTGAGTGTAAACAAAATCCAGTCAAAGTAGATCCAGATGCTATCCAGATATAAAACGCATGTTATTGTATACAGGGCCTTTAGGTAATAGATGTTAAATGTTCTAGGTTCAGAATAATGGCCGTGCGAAGCGAAAAGCACCAAATTTGGCAATCTGTAAAAAAATGCAAAGGCAACATTTAAACATTTAGTAAAATACTGTTATGTCCCAACACTGACTGACGGACTAACGGACTAACAGACACACACTACAGCTCCTGTTTTAGTCCCCTTTACAATGACCAGTCAGTTCACAGGAAGTTGCAGAATACAAAAACTGCTCAACTCAAAAATAGTATTCGCCCTTTTCCAAGTGTGCCAGTTTACCTCTCATATGATCAATATGCTTTATTAATTTACAGACTTTTTATTCTCTATTTCTGTTAAAGCTGTCAGGGAGATTGACTTTTGCCCTCACTGTTCTGTATAAAGACTTAAGTGTTTGATTAAAAAATAAATAAATAAATAAATATGTAAAATAACCCAAACCACCCTCAATACACACACACACACACACACACACACACACACACACACACTTTTATACACAAACAACCCCTCACTGAGCATAGATTGACAGCACCCCCTAGCTATTACAGAGGTCAACTGCATCTTATTCAAGACATCTTCACACTCCTGCACTCAATGCACACAGTGCCTTCATAAGGCCGGGATGCTTGTACCCTCAACACTCTCCTGCTCTTCAGCTCTTTATTCACACCTTCTTCTACTTCTCGTTCTCCTCACTGCTGGTCAGCTTTCGTCCGCATGTCTCTCCAACGGAGCCCTTCCTTCTTAATTACAGCACCTCAAACAACCCCCCTCTGACTCCCTATAGAGCAGGAGCCATGGCCTGCCACACATTACAAGATCACAATTCTCACACCCTCTTTCTGGAGTGCCTAACTAGCTCTCATTACAGAAATGAACGCCATGTTTCACGCACTCGCCATCCTTAAACACCGTGTTTGAGCTTCTTCTGTGCACTATTCGACTGAAAACACTACTATGGGGGATTGGGGGATTTGAGGGCACTGAAATATTACTGCTCCCTCTTTATATGTCCCTGTACTGATTTTTCATCTTTACTGCAACAGCTCCTGTTTGCTTTCCCCTGTAGACTTCACTTCAGTGAAGCGAAAGGATAGAGAGCTCTTCACTTAGAAAGAAAACCAAAAAGGAGGATGGGATTCCCTTCACCTTGTTTTGATTCCACAGCAGCTCTCTGATGCGTTCCGGCTGTTAAGAGCAAAATATCAGCAGCTCAGCAAAACTGTCAGACAGACAGCGGGGAGATGAAGCAGCATCGCTCTCCTGCTAGTGACACGGGAGTAAATAGAGAAGTACCTGGGAAAGGTGGGCTGCCGCGTTAGAGCAGGTGAAAAGAATAGTGGAGCTGCAGGGGAGAGTGTGTGCACAGGTAGGGAACTGGAGTTCTAGAGTTATCGTGCTGTGACGGACGCGTCATGGAATTGAGAGGGAACTGAGATGAAAGGGAGGGAGTACAAAGACTGAGGTACAAATAGGACAATAGGACGATATCAAAACATTTACCACAGTAGATATATACTGTACCGTACCTAAGCACATTCCCCATGCATCTTCATGTGGACAGTTCTGAAAATGTACCAATTTTCTTTTATTTTCTAGATATTAATTGATAACGTAAAGTTGACGAAAAAGATGGAACTCTGAAGTGCGAGAAATCTGACACCCTAAGGACACCCTCTGCATTAAAAGCTAGTGTATCACAACTTTAACTGCCAAGGATTTGCGCCCGTATTCAGTCACTGAGTACCAAGGCTTTCGAACTACGCTGAATACTCCGGAGCTAAGACACAGCTTCCCTGTCTCGCAGAGATTTTCTCGAAGACACAGCGATCCCCAAACTCAACGAGACCAAAAACCAGCCATGGAATCACTGAAGGAAAAGGGTGGGATAGCTGTGATGTAACACGTGGACATTCTCTGCTACAGAATCCTGTGGGACCATTAGTGCTAATTTTATCACGATGAGTGCCAGCTAGTACTCTGGACAAGAGCAGTGTTTAAAAAGTACAGAGTAGGGTCAGACAGGGAGAACAGAGAATCCTTTATAGAATAAGAAGCATCAAGATTCATCAATAGTTGTTTTACAATCGCATCACAGCCCTCTGGATTATACTCGAACCCAAACGTGAGGAGCCCAGAGAGTCCCCGGAAGGAAGGTTACAGTGGAAGTTGGGTAGAATCTTTAGTGTGGTGGAATTGGTGGAAGGCAAACATATGAATTACTTTGTGGCGCCGTTAAGATGCCCAGTGAGGGCACTACGGGAGCCCACCTGTGTGAGCCAAACACTTTCACTTCTACATGTAGATGACATCATTAGCTTTTTACTCAAATATAGAGATGTTTGCAACTCTGAATGACGGCGAGTCAAATCATCAGTCTGAGACCTGTCAGTCAAGCTGTCGAGAAAAGCTTATAAATATGAAAACATTTAAACAAAATATCATAAATAACAGGTCATCATAAACATATTTTAGATACCAGCATAGCTATCTGGCGCAAGAGAAAAGTCTACATAACATGTAGTGGTGGTTCACTGTTAAGGCAAGCAAGCTGAAGCTGAGAAGCTGAGACAGGCTGGAAATAACTGTTTCAGAAATGGCTCTGTCTGCCAGAATTTGCTCATCATTCAACAACCCTGAACACGGCAAACCACTTTACACTAGTAAGATGTTATAGGCAGCCATTCCCCAAATATCTGGGCAGATAAGTGGTGGCTCAGCGGTTAGAGCACTGGGCTATCGATAACAGGGTTGTGGGTTCGATACCCAGCTTGGCAAGCTGCCACTGTTGGGCCCTTGAGCAAGGCCCTCTCTGCTCCCTGGGCGCTGGAGTTGGCTGCCTACTGCTCTGGGTGTGTGTACTCACTGCCCCTAGTTTACTAGTGTGTGTGTGTGTGTGTGTGTGTGTGTGTGTGTGTGTGTGTGTGTGTGTGTGTGTGTGTGTTCACTACCACAGATGGGTTAAATGCGGAGGACACATTTCACTGTGCAGTGTACACTGTACAGTGACAAATACATGCACCTTTACCTTTACCACCTTTTTTTTTTTTACCTTTTATTACATGCTAATTCAGCGGTTTGTTGCGCAGGACAGAGACTGGAGACAAACATTCATTTTTTCATCTTAAATATTTTAGAATCGAAATGGCAAGTGTTTAGTTTGATTTAGTTTTGATTGGTTTACACCGAAGAATTATTTAAATTTATTCAAAAGAATAGTCAACTAATAAGCCTGCAGAAGACGAGGAATTATTATTTTTAAAGCGGGCGGTGCAACATTTCTGTCAGGCCTACCATTTTTTATCTAAAAATAATTTAATTTACATAATTTATATCATTTCTAACACCACCATGAACCAACAGCCAAATCTTCGTATTGAACAGCCAAGTCCAATTCCACTGACAAAATTCTAAATCGGGTACAGCCCTAGCAATCACCATCAAGAGCTTATTCATTCCAATAGCGTGATTGGTGAGGGATGTGTATGAACCACCTACTTGCCTTACGCTCATTAAATCCTGCTTTGACGATCAGCACTAACATGTAATCTCTCATCTGATCAATCCAAATCTACCTTTACTGGGCATTTTTAAGACTGCCAGATCTGTTAACATGAGCTACTTTGCTTTACTGTACTTTACTAAGCTACAAAACAGATATTGATTATCTACAAATCACTGAGGACCTAAGAATCTGAGTCAGAAGCAGTAAACACATGCACACATACACACACAGCACGAGCCTGCTCAGGTCAGCGAGAGGACTGATCCATAAGCAGTTGATTGATGACCACAGGCTTGCTGCGACTAGCTCGTCCCCAGCACATGCTCAGCATTGTAGGGATGAGCTCAACTAACATCTTCAGCACTTTCAGAGCATTCTCATCTACGCAACCTGCCTGCTCACTCACGGCTGACCTCAAATTGATCCTCACTCCTTCCCCGTTCGCTCCTATACAAACACATTCACACTCAAGTTGTCTTGACAGGACTGTGCAGCCCCACATCGAGGATTGCAGAGGTGATCCATGTTAATATGTTATGTTAATAAAATTCAGAAATGGGTCTTAGTAAATGCTCCCAACCTTGACTTCAGAACTTCACCCATTCAGATTAACTATTCAGCTGAGGTGAAGCAATTAACACAGCGCATTACGCAGCAGTATCGATCTGGTCCACCTCCATCCTATCAGCCCTACTAATCAGCCATCCATTCCACATCTGACATTTTCAATAAACCAAACCCGAGCTTATTAACTTGGCTCAGACCTCTCTTAATCTACAAGTTAAACTGGGTAACCAACTAAATCCCCAGCTAAAATCTCATTCAGAGGCAGACAAAAGGGCACGCAATGCAGTACCCTGTCCAATCTTCCTAAACATTGGAAAAGATGCGCTCCCAGAACGCAATCCATCAATGCCTATTACCTTTCCTCGCCCTCTGCCTCAAGCCCTCCTTGCTGTCTCTCTCTCTCTCTCTCTCCATCTCCTTCCCAAAGTTCTCTCACTATTGCATCCTCTCTTTGTTTCTATCTTTCTTCATTTCGTGCTCGCGTTCTTTGATTCTCCCTGTGCTGCCAACAGGAGAGTAGAATGGGAGCTGCTTGCTTAGGCTGCGCTGTTAGCTGTTGTACATTACTGATGTTGTTATTATTATTTATAAAGACTCATAAAGGCGGGGGGTAAAGTGGCCATAAATCAGGCCGACCCCGGAGGCGCGGGGAGGCCCGACACCTCTTATTTCTCGCACCTTACACAAACAAAGCCCATTTTCATTCATCACGCCGGCGCGGGCCGCAGCACGGCACACCCTTCTATATTTCTTGTCCTCTGGTTCCGCCCCTCCATCCGTCTGTCGGTTGGCTTGCGCTCTCTCCCCCCACCTCCTCAATGGTCCCCTGCTCCCTAGCTGGTGGTGCCGGGTCGTATCCACAGGGGCAGCCGGGAGAAAATGGAATGTTTGATTAACCTGTATCCAACGCTGCTCCTAACCTGTGGGACACTGGCAACCTGAATGGGGTCCTTTCATGAGCTGCCTGTGAAAAGTGCCTGAGGAAACTGGCCCATGTTATTACAGCTCTGCTTTATGCCACGGAGAATAGGGCCTTATTAGCGTCCAAGTAATTGAGGTGTCGGTTCTCGTAGCCCTTCGGCTATTTTTCTTGATTATTCACCTCATTTTTTGTTTTTTGTTTTTTTTTCTCTCTTCAGTCTTTGCACTTGCCTCTTTCTTCAGATTCAGGAAGGCAACTACTAGCCTAAAGTAAGAGGCAGAGCCAGAGTAACGTTTCCACTCTACTCAAGCCCTGTAAGCATCCTCATAGAGGCCTACGCAAAAATCTTGAAAGCAGCCAGACGTCTGCTGGTACTCATAAATTCCCATTTCTCCTGCAGGTCTTCCTAGACAATGGAAAATTCAGCTATAGCCAAGGGAAGTTGTGTTTCTGGCAATATGAAACATTAAAAAAAAAAGGTAATAAAATTTCAGGCAGCTTCAGTGAAGGTTCATTTCTAGGCAATATAAAGCCCTGAAGAACAAACTCCTCTCCACATGCTCCAGAATGTTCATTTCTCCAGTATAAGGACATGGTGGACCGCACAACCGTTTTCTAATTTCCCAGAAATTATCAAAACAACACAACAAATGGAATTTTGATCCCATAAAACGGCACCACGGTTCACAACCTTGAACTTGACAGACTGATCTAAAACTCCATATGTTCAAGTGAAAGACATAGATTAGTTCAGTCAATGGATGAGTCCAAATGCCTGTCAGTGGTTCCGTTTCAGCAGTTCCTCATCCATTTCCCCACTGTCACAAAGCCAATAAGCCACGGTGCAGAGCAGGATTAATGTATTTACTGTTTTGACCCGTCATACTGGTGAACGCTGACGCAGCAAACTTGGCTCATCACATTCTTATCGTTCACTTGTCCATAGGACATAATCCAACAAGCTGTAAAAATCAATGGGGAAAAAAAAAGGTAAACAGTCGTGTTCCTGCAGAGAGCATGCAGGAAGGCAGAAATCCATTCTTACAGGCACGAAACCATTTGTTTTCAGGCTGATATTTTAAACAACTGTCTGTAGCTCTAAATTTAACAGCAGAGAAAAGATGAGGTTAAGTGAGAAGTAGTCTAAACCTGATCCAACCTAAATATGAAGACTGTCAAACAACTGCTTCAAGAAAACTTGCCAGGTGTGCAGAAGGTTCTTCTCAAGACAGTACAGATACATTCAACATGACAGGGCCCTTCTATTTAAAGCAGTATCTTTTATGATGTTTTGAAATCTAAACCTCTGTTAAAAGTCCAATCATCACGCATCTGAGCAATACATGTGAGGGATGGCCTTGTCATCGGTGGAGCAGGGAGTGACTTATGGGGTTCAAGCCCTGGATATTTTCTCAAAAGTAGATAGATATTAAAAAAAAAAAAAAAACACGCATTGTGTCATTGTCTGTCTCTATCTCTAAATGAACTGGCAAAATAATTATTGCCCCAAAAGTTCTTGGGAAATATAACCATCTATGGATCTGTCCTGTCACGCAAGTTGTGATGTGGGTCAGAGACGTTATTCTCATAACGCTCAATATGACGTCCGTTTACGGATAAAAAGTCTCGGCCTTTAACAAAAAGAGCCAATCAGCTTGTTGGTTACGCAGTGAATATTTTGATCGCTCCTCATTTAAAAGTCTGGGCTCAGAGTGGCTTAGCAGTTTTATGTGTTACCAATATGGCCTGGGGGTCACAAGTTTGTGAGTCAGTGGCCGGAGTCATGCGCTCTCTCCGGGTGAGTATATGGCGCTCTACCCCCTCATCACTCTTAAGTAATTTTGGCTGGCACAGTCTTATGTAAGCTGCTGTGGATGGCAGTTCGAAAAAAAAACATGTTAAGTCCTTACCCTCCTTGTGTGGAGAGCATTGCGAGTGCTAGGTGGAGCAATGAACAGGTGGATTAATTGGCATTAAAGGTAAAAGGTAAAGGTAAAGGTGCACGTATTTGTCACTGTACAGTGTACACTGTACAGCGAAATGTGCCCTCCGCATTTAACCCATCTGGTAGTGAACACACACACACACACACACACACACACACACACACACAATAAGTGAAAAATGATTTCTTAATGTTAATATTGTTAACAACAAAAATGATGACAACTTCTAAGTTTCAAAAGTGACACAGGCAGGATAAAGTCAAAGCAGTCACATGACAAAACGAACCAATGCAGCAGACTGGACCAGAGTCCGCTTGAACTAAAACCCATCTGTTCTATGAACAGCTTTCATTCTTGACAAAACATACCGAACTCTCAGAGCAAGCAAGCCTGGGTCAAAAAAAAAGAAAAAAAGATCCTAAAAGTCCCTGGTTTCACATTCTGTTCTCCCAAAACCGTTCAGCAGAGTAGTTTTCCCAGGGGTTCATTGGGCCACGGTTAAGTGAGACAGCAACTTCAGACCTCATTAAATGGGACACTGCCCATTCCACTCGCCACCTATGAAATATTATGCAGCGTTTGAATTGGTCTAAACCAGAAGACATTTCGGGAAACATGGATGGCAGATAGTTCTACACAGTAGAATCACAGTAGTTGATGGAAACACTAATTTGCACACACTGACTTCTAGGAAAGATTGTAATAAATTGGTGAAACATTTAAATGGAAACAAACAATGAACAGATGTTCAGCAGGTGTACATTCAATGATTTTGTCATCTATGTAAAATGTAAGATTGAAAATGTCTAAAGTCACTTTAAAGTCCTCAGTAGGCTACATGGCAATTATCTCTGAAATATGGCCCACATTTACAGCTTCTGCAAAGCTCACTTGAGTCCAGACCATAAACACCATCTCCATCAGGGAGTTATTGAAAGTGACAGGGCCAAGTGGAGGCCAGTGGCATCAGGAAGCCAAGGACTTCAGACATAAACAAACACTAGAGTATTACCACTTAACAGCTTCACTGTGAGAGTCTATCCAATACTGCCACCAACCTCACCTCTGATTTTGTCTCTGAATAAACACTTGAAGACAAACAAGTCCATACAGCAGGTAGACCGAGAGCTGCATCTGCTTTCTGCAAATTGATAAAGAATTTAACTAAAGTTAGGCTTTAATGAGTCCACATCCTCTAGGGTGCTTGAGGTTAATGTGTGGAATTTCTGTGCATCAATAGGCTTAGGCTACATGAGGAGACATTATTCACACAGGCTACCCTCAGTGCCCCTAAACCAGTCGGAGATAGTTTTACTCAGCTTACATTAAACTAAACAAATGAGCAAACTACTTATAAAACAGCATATATTTTCAGAAGCACATGAACACACACCTCTGTTAGCCCACGTCAGTTCAAATGAATGCTGGGAACTAATTTCAGGCTGCGTGTGGCATCTGCTCTGAGGTCAAATGCCGTGTTGAGTTTCATGGGTAGCAGGGCTCTACATAACCCCGGAGTTAGAAAAACACAAACACAACAGCCTAAAGGACTGGTCCTTTCTCAAGCAACAACATGGACACACAATGCACAAAGGCAGGCCACAATCCAGATCACAGAAAAGAGAAATTTCCTCAATACGGGTCTGATACAAATAACACACAACACAATCAAATACAAGAGAATCCCAGGATATGGGCTCCTCAAGAAATGTGTTTGTGCATGACAGTCTCACAATATATGATCCGAAAGGGTGAATAATAGGATGCATGTGCAGCCAAAAGACCACTACACTGTTCCATAGGCAGGATGTTTTTTTGCATCAGATGGCTTTAGCGCCAGGACAGCTCATAGGCCCTTTTCCTGGCTGAATACCACTGGTGTTAGATACGTGCGCTTAGTCCTGTAACTGATATTGACATTGATCAGTGTTTCAGCTTTGGTTTGGGCAACAATGTTCTTTATTGTTGGTGCTATAGGATGTGGATGTCTGTGAGTTTCGCAGTGTAGGTTACCTTCGCCCCTTAATAGAGGGCAGTGCGTTAACTTCATATGCCCAACATGGCATCTAGTGTATGTGACCTGGTCCGATCTATTTTTGAAGCAAGTGGTCATTCTACTACATACACAACATTGGCTTAGCATTGGTTGATGGGGTCTTGCAGACAGTAGCAATCATCCCAGTAGCTTTCTTTGCTGTCTGGTCTACCCTTTCATTGTCCAGGAGACTGAAGATTGGGAATACTGTTCTCAAATAAAACAGAAGCAAAGTAAACCCATACTGCTAAAGCAAATAGAATATATTAACATGTTGAGAAAAATCAAGACACACATACAAGTAGTGCTTTGAATTCATCCAAAACTGATTGAGCGAGAGGAAAAATAAATGAATTCTATTGCAAGGACATTACTGTCCAACCACTAGGCCCGGACTATCCTATGTGTTGTATGAGAGCGCATCTGCGCCACTAAGAGGACCTCAAGAGCAATTATGACAAAAGTGCAACAGTTGCTTTGACTTGTGGCAGGAACTTTATTAGTAGTACAGCCAAAAAGTTTGTTACTGTAAAATGCCCAACTAAAATCCCAACATCCCACAATATTCATGAGCGTCTGCATAACTCCCTGCTTCAATCACTGCTCAGCAACTTCCACGATCTCAGAAGCTTTCAGCAGGCCAGCATTTCTTGTGAAGGCAATTTGAATTAAAAGCTCCAGACATTGAAATGATGGCCATGGGGGACCTAGAACAGCAAGGCCGAATAAGATATCAGAACATTTATTAAAAAGAAAATACTGTATAGACTTATTTTAGTATGTTGCATTGCCTGCTTTTACACAGTCAATCATTAAAGGTAAGGTCCCCAATTTAACTCATGTAACAAGTGGGTGTTTTGCAACGATAGCACAGGTTATGTGAACTTGCATTCTTACTCATATCTTCCTTTGAGTTTGCAGAAATAAAGGCTAAACCACCATTACATAGATATTATTAGTAGTAGTAGTGATAATAACTACTGATGCCCCAAGTAGTTATTTTGTCCCCAAATCTGATAACAGTCTCTTAACGCAAAGTATCAGCAGATACAGATTTATCCAATTATTCTGTTTTTATGAATAACACACCTACACGGTTAAGATGTGCTGTTATAATAATTGATAACAGCACATCTTAACCGACCTTAACCGACCTTAACCAATAATTGATTTTTATTGCAGTAAAAATCCCTTCATTTTTAGTAACAATTTCTATGATGAGATATTCTGGGCTTATTTACTTAGATTTGTAGAGACTTTTCTTAAAATGATTGTTTTATAGTGCGTTTAATATCTTATAATCCAGTCTGACTCTCCTCTCTGACCAATCCGCTCCCAGTTTCTTCAAAACACTGCAGTGTGCGTGGTGGTATACACTCTAGACTGAAATCTGCTGGTCAACTAAATTACTGATGTGAAATAACTGTAGTATAGTGGGTGAATGTGCTGCGATTTGGATTTTCTTGAGACTGTGTGTATTAGCATTAGCCTCCTCTCTGTTCTGAATGGGCTCTGTAGTGCTGGTTAAAAAACAAAGAAAGGTGTTCGCTTCTCATGAGTGTTTCAGTGATTTTCTTTTTATAAAGTTGCAGACATTACGGTCTGTTTTCATGTTCCACTGTAAAATAGCTCCACACTGCAGACTGTAAACTCTCTAATTTACCGCCAGAGAACATCTTCACAGCTGCCGGCTGGGCAATAATGTCAGTTAATGGCGCCTCGAGGACACCAGATGGCGCTCTGAACACCGTTGTTAAAACTGGATTAGGATTAAACTATCTTGTACCTAAATCATTAAAATAGGCCACAATCTGCTTATCGGCAACAGTCTTCCATAGGCAGGCTAAGACGTTCTAAAAAAGGCCAGCAGCCATCATGGTGTCACACAGCCTTCATGTGACCTGCCGTGATATGCACAGTTCCCCGAGCACCAAAGGGGCCCACCAAATATTTGTGGGTCTATAACTTGATCCAGATCCAGAACCACCAACAATGAGACTCTGTGAATATGTTTATTAGAGCAGCAGCATTTACTGGTCCATATGATAGAGAAGTTGACAGCTTGACGTTAAACTTTACAGCATCTGACCAATCAGGCGAATGACACTTTCCCTATGGCCGTTTTAGCCTTCCAGCTGTTCCTTCAATTCAGCTGTCAGAAGAGAGCTAAGCTGAGGTAGAGACCTGCATGGAGGAGCAGATAACCCATAAGCTGTTTAAGTGGCTGTGAAATCCCAACACAGCCCCACCGAAATATGGACCAGAAGCATCAGTGACTACCACTGGAGTCTCAGAAATAGTACAGCTAATTAGCAGATCATTGTCCAAATGTTGCTTTTGTAATTCTCCAAAGCTAATACTGCTGACGAACACAGCCAAGTCACACACATCTTCTCTCAACTCACTCAACCTGCACCCAGATCTTCATGTAGGTCACTGTAGGTATGTACAATTGTAGTTATGATTATGCGAATTATAAATAATCAAGAAAAAAACAAAAAAAAAACTCAATCTAATCTTGTAGCTCCGGACAGTTGTTTACAATGACTGCGCTCAGCTACACAGGGACCTTTACATAATTTACAGTAAGTCAAATCGCAACTTTGCATCTTAATAAAGATCAGGATGGAGGTTGAGGATAATGAAAAAAATATTTGGGTAACTATGGACTTCTATTGTTTGTTACCAGTATTAGCCTCACCGCTCCAGTAGCAAAATCTGGGTAGCAGTAATGTCTGGGCTGATCTTCTGGAGTAGGTGGACAAACCACCCCCTTAAGGGCTACATACAAAGCAAAATTAAAGAAAACTATTGTACAGCAAAAACAGATGCCATGTAAATTTCTAAATCAGCCCTCAGATACCCCCAGATGGTCCACATACTTACTCCATCTCGATCTTTTGGCATTATGGATTGAAACCCAAATCATGGACCATGGGGGGGAAGGAAACCACTGTCTCAGGCCATGTACTATAATGGCACATGGATAGCAATGGATACCATGTACAACACACCCAACAACCCACAAATAAATACCATCTGAAAGAGACTAATATTCCCCACTAGGCACTTAAAAGTTACTGCGATTAGAAGGGTTTAATATGGCAATTAGAATATGTGGATATGTTTTGGGATGGGGATCATGGGAGGTAAGCAAAATCACAGTCAACAGCAGGGCAAGCACCAGCATCCTGGATTAATATTTCAGTAAGGCTGAGTCTTCCATAAGCGGAGTCCACTTCAGTTCTCATCTCTCTCCTCCAGCGGTCCATGTTGCCTGGAAACTGCCTTAATAGCACATCTATTTCAATATCCTTTCATATGTATTCCGTATGTATTATTCAGACGTTTAATATCTTCTTAAAATCCCTCTGGGTAGTTAAGACTCGGATTCAGCCCTTATTTTGTTTCCGTTCCTCTTCCTCGCTCTCTTTCTGTCTCCAGGGGGGAGGCAAGGTCACACCTCCTTGTGAGCCTCCTCTTCTCCTATGCCGCTCTCTATCAAAGCCAGCCGCCAGCGGTGTTTGTGTGTGCGCGCGTATGTGTGTGTGTGGAGAGAAAGAAATGTAGTTACGGGGCTGAGAAACACTTCAGCTGAGATTAAGAGTGGAGAGAAGCAATAATAATGGCTGCGGAGCAAAGCGCACGGCTGTAAATGGATGGGTGCGGGTGGGGCCAAACAAAAACTTGTTATCGATTTGGCTGTGGCATCATCCTGTGATCCACAGAGAATGAGTGTGGAGCATATATGTCTATATCTGGAGAATGGAAATTGCTCTGTGGAGGCGAGTAGGATGTCTAACGCCTGTATAGTTTCTCTGAGAACTTAATTCCTTAAGACTTGCTGAAGACCACAGACCGCTCGAGACGTGCGGAAAATGAATCTCAATAAAACAGCGTTAACTGCCAAGAGTGATTAAGAAAAACAACAGAAGCAGAGAGACAGAGTAATTATGATCTGTCTTCTTCACCGTCATTAGTGAAGTGGGCCTCCTCACCCTGCCATCTTTCTTTCTTCCAACGCAGTCACTGTTGCCATGGTGACCCAAACTCGACTCCCATTTGCCTCTCAGCACGACCCAGCTGTTCACCACTGTGGTAGACAGAGGGAAAACACACACACACACACACACACACACACACACACACACACACACACACACACACACACACACACACACACACACACACACACACACACACACACTTTCAGCAACCACACCCCTAACTAAACAAACTCCACTGTTCTTCCATTTCTTAATGTGTGATCTACTGGCCAAGAATTAGCCTTCTCTCCAGGGGAACATGCTTAGCCAATCTGATTGTACAGGCCACTGGACAGAGACAGGACTGTGATACCAGCCATCGTGACAACCGAGGTCACATCATGCTGTAGCGTTAAGGAAATATCAAATACCTGCTGCTTCCTTGCTCATGTTATCTATGAACACAGCCTTTATTTAACATCAGTCTGTTCCAAGAGTTTAAAAAAATGCATTGTTTAACTTGACCCCTGAAATGTTTGGGGTCATCGAGTAGACAGCACCACTCTAATAACAGAGCTAATGTAACAGCTGAAACCTTTACAACCCCTGGGGGGGATAAAGGCATTTGTGATCTGTGTGAACAGCATGCAGTCTGAATACCTTTGGTAATGCAGCGACTGGGTGTTCGACTCTCACTAATGGATTTCTAAACCACTTTCAATACACTGCAAAGTCTGCCAAAGTCTGCTCGTTTCTACAAGAACTTATGAGAATTGTTCACAGTGGTGGTGATAGGAACCAGACATCTCAATAGTTGAATGTCTCCAAAAGCTACATCCTAGATGGTTATACATATTTCTTACAACTCTGCTGCCTGATGCCTAAGAAAATAGTTTCTAATCATTTTTTAAATGAGGTTTTCAATTCAAGGTGCCATAAAAAGGTGTTTTATTTGGATTTTTAAGTCCCCCGATGTAGAAATAGCAAATGTGACTTTGGTTGAGGCAAAAATGCTCAGATGTAGTTTTACAACCCTGTGATTTTTGGCTTCAGAAGAAAATATAGTGTATATATATTTTAAAATAAAAAATAAAAAATAAAAAATGATAAGCTCTGCTCTGACTGGCCGGTCCACGACACTGCTGAGGCTCACAGGAGCCACCTAGCAGAGCATACTTTGTTTTAACTTTGTCTTGTTAATACCATAAGAAGAACACAGACATGTGTTCGAGTCGGACAGTGACTCTGGAAAAGTGGCAGTGAGGAGATCTGGTATGCTTTTCCAACCAGCAGATGGGTCTGGCGGTGAGGTGTTGCTTGTTTCACAAAAGGTGTATGTAAATTTTGGGAGTATAAGTCTAGAAAAAAATCTAGATGGTTCTACAACAGTTTTGGGTTTTTGTTTTACAGCTGCTTTATTGTCGGAGATTATTTTCTTTTCAAGGTTCACACCATGTCAGTAATTGTGATAATTTTTTTTTAATACATCCCGGATATTGCCAGTGCTTGCAGAACACTGATCAACTGCATGCTTTATTGCAAACGGTGTAGTTATTCTAGTTTAACTGGATGTATCTGCCACTACTGATGCATTCTGTCTGCAGAATTCATAAAAAAGTCTTCAGATATCGTGATATTACCATGCAACCAACCCTACATACAGGTTTATTGGTCATTCAGAACAGTAAATTAAATGTAGCAGTTGCATTACAGTCCAATACAACCATTGGGTAAGTTTCCCTCCAATAAACCATTTCACATCAGATGATGCTTTAAATGACTGTCGACATATTAAAATCTAGAAGAATCGGACAAATTCCCTTCTAACGCTGTCGTTTCTTTGGCCTCGCTTAAGAGCGCTTGCTCTCCTCAGCAGCTCCATAAAGTGATTATGGCTATGTAAGACTAGCATGCTTTTAATTTCACCCCAAGTATGACTTTCCATTTCGCCTACAACCCAAACTCAGTCCTATTAATCACAGAAGCTCAGCTGAAGTTTTACATTGGCTGGGGCCTTTGCTTTAAGGGTGACTAATAGCTCAGCCAGTCCCTGGGAACGCTAACAGAAGGTAATGATTGTGATCCTTTGGTGCTTTGCTCTAGTGCTATAGCCGTGAGGTGAGTCTTTTAATTACAGTGTTGATCAAGCGTAATGAAGTGAAAACATTAGACTGTTAGTTTGTGCTTGCATGTGTGTGTGCATGCCTGTGTGCGAGTTAGCAGGCCTGAATTATGAAGGCGTCCGCAGATGTAATAGGCTACTCACTGTGGTTCAAGCTAACATTTAGCTTTCCTTGCTCAAATGCATGCTGAACCTTCCTAAGAGCCCTAACCAATAAGAATTTCCCAAAGTGCTCCACAATCAGCAGCTACAGACTAAAACACTCCCCTACAGCCTGGTACATAGTGGTGTACCGATATCTAAAAGCTGGGTATACTGTGTCCAAGGGACCTCCACTCCAACCCGTGTGCTCAAACAAACTGAACAAGCACCATTTAGATATTTTACACAAGTACATTGCTATACATTTATGTAGTAACTGTGGTATTTATGCTCCTCAAAAATTATATGGAGGAGAGAAAAAAAAAACAAAAAACAAAAAAAACATGTGGTTGATAAGGTCCGCTCTGGAGTGCTTGCATCATTCCTACAGTACTGGAAGATAGCTAAAATTATTATTAAGTTTAATTAAGACTAACTGTAAAGTACAATGACCGGAAACAGAATGATTAGGGAGCATCGTAAGGTGTGTACTTGGTCTGGAGCAATATTTAGGTAGGTGGTACATGTCAAAGTAATGTCTACATGAGTGCCCATGACAAAGCCATCATCAGATGACCTATTGTACTTTCTTTGACAACTTTTAGAAGGTACTGACCACTTTATACATACCTTTTAACATACCTTTTGCCATTTTGGAGAGACACTGACCCAGAAACCACAAACTGGCTCTGGTCAAAGTAACTCAGTTCATTATTTTTTGAGATCCTATTTTTTTGGCTTCCGGCACATCAACTTCAAGAACTGATCGTACACTTGCTGCAAAATATTGAACATACCACCCTTTAACAGGGCCATTGGGACAAGAATTAAATGGCATTCACTTCATCTGTCAGTGGATTATGTACACAGTATAAGAGATGTGCAATATGTATTGTCCACACTAAAATTTTGCCTGTTTAAATATTAAAAACAGAGTCAACGCATTAGAGCACATTAACATTAGAAGTGCATGCAGTGTGCTAGCATAAGTGTACATGGTCATCACACCTTTACATTAAGCTAGTGCAGCTGCCTACAAACACAACAGAAAACACAACTGAGTCAAACTGGGCCAGGAGACCAAACAGACACAAGCAGTCTGACGATCTACGTAGTTAGATTTCATAGCTAGACACAGATCATCCTCACTTGCATGGAGGTGGTTTGGCTTTGAAAAGATGCTGCTCAAAAGACCGCAACCTTGCTTTGTCCATCCTTGTGCCCATTTTTAATTATAATAAATAAAACAAGCAAATTCTGCTTTTTTTGTCTGTACATTTTGGAGTTTTCCAGACTCAAACAATTCCTTGTATTTGTTCGATGTAAATTCTACAGTTTTTGGATCTCAACATATGCACTGGGAAGCAACAATTAATATCTTACTTACAAAAGAGATCTAGTGTAGGGTTGAGAAGTTTAAAGTTCTTAAGGTTGCTTAAGTTTAAACCAGTCTGCTAAACGGACCTGAAAACACTTCTAGGACCATTCCCTCGACTTTGTGCTCTATGGTGTGAGGCTTTATCCTCCATGATTTAAGCCCAACTTGGCTGGAATATGGTCTGTGCACAGTTTTGTCTTTCTGTTACTCCAAACTCCAGGAGCTCTACTTCACTCTCTCAGACTCTCTGTTTTTAGCATCATTACTGATGACATTTACTCAAAATCTCTGTGTATTAGTAGCAGAGCTAGCTAAGCAAAGGCTAGACTAGAGAGTGGACTACATTCAAATGATCCCAAATGATCTGCGGTGTGCTAAACAGTTCTCTGTCCATGTTCACTTAGTCTATGAGCCTTTGAGCAAACTGGTCTTTATATTTGATTGTTATTCGGCTTTAAAATAACGCATTGTGAGACTGTCAGGAACACGCTGCCCTACTTGCACAGCTTACACTTCTCCATGCCCTCAGAAATACTGATTACTGCTGTAATATTTTAAAACGGTATGAAAAAAGTGGAGAGCATCCAACACTAATCTAGTGCAATAAGACTTTCACAAACATTCTTGATGCAAAATATTGTAACGAAAGTCTAGATGACACGGCCCACATTGCAGACCCCTATGCTGTATACACATCACTACACAAGAGGTGGCACCCGATGTCAATGCTGTTTAATAACCAGCTTCCCAGAGACAAAGGAAAGAATAATTCAAACTCGTCTTAAATCGGCAGCAAAACACTCCTGAACAGAAAGGAAATTGCGTCCTGCTCAAGGTGAATGACAGAAATTATGTAGCAGGGCTTCAGAGGCCATCCATCTGGGTTATGCAATTAGAAAGCCCTGTTATCATGGCTCATCCATCTGCATGGGCTCAGACTTTAGGGCTGCCGGTGTGAAATTACCATGTCAATGTATGTAAATCTCAGGCTCTCCAGACTTACACAGTCGGCAACAGCCGGGTAACCTCTGCCCTCAAAAGCCTTGATTTGTTTCTTCTACATAAGGACTCCAAATTAGCTTGTCTCCTTAAGCAGTACATACTTGAAATGCTCGATCTGAATAATGTACAGGGTTAACACGAGGCGTTCATTTCATTTCAGCTAAACTCATTCACTCGCTCACCCTGCTGCAATACCCCCACAAAAAAAATACTACAGAACATTGATAGAAATCTAATAATATTCGCTATTATGACAAAATTCCTTCATAGTAGCAAGAAGGGAACAGTGATTATACCAGGCAGAGGAGCCACGCTCACACATACCCAGAGATAATTTAAGCTGGCAATTTTGATGGGCCACCATCTAATCAAGTGCAACCATTCAGATAATTAATTAATCTGACGGAGTTAGTGGGAAACAGAAATAATAACAATGGCGCTGCTGCTTAACTAGAGCCGACCGCCCGGTCCCAGGTGCTACTTTTCTCTTTAATTGAGAGTGAAAGATCATTAAGAATCTCACTTTAACATTTCATACACTCAGCCAATTAACCCCGTGCACTCCTTCTGGGTCATACGTATTATGTAGAGCCCTGCCTACTGCACTTAACAGAAATGTGATTCAAGATTATTCTAGGAAATTAGTGAAGGAGAAAAAGAGGTTGCAGCTAAGTGAATGGGCGTAGTGTGGCGTAGTCCACAGAGACTGATGCAACGTTAACAAAAGAAAAATATACAGCTTAGCATGTAGAGCTCTGGAAAAAATTAGGAGACCATTTTTTTTTTGCATCTCTACATGTATTGCAGCCATTTTATTCCAGGCATTTCATCTAAAAAAAACTCAGTTACCTGAATTTGCAGACTATAAATACCATAAAGTCACGCAACAACAATGTGAAAGACTAGTGGAGAGTCTGCCAAGACATGAAAACTTTGACTGCCAGTAGTGACTTCTGGACGCTAACAAAGTTTAAATATTAGTACTGTGTTGTTTAAATTTGAAATATAAAGTCTTTGCATTATAATTATAATAATCATTTCTTTGCATTATTTGAGCAGTTGTTTTGACCAGTTGTCATTTCTGCAAATAAATGCTCTAAATAGCAATATTTTTATTTGGAATTTAGCGGAAATGTTGTCCATGGTTTATGAAATACAGCCTAAACGTTAATTTCCCTAAACACATTGCCTACAAAGAGTAAAACCAGAGAAACTAATAGTGTAGGATGGTCTCTTAATTTGTTCCAGAGCTGTATTTTTTAGCTGTAGCCATATTTTAACAGCTAGAAGAAAGTAGAAGTTTTTTTTTTTTTTTTTTTTTTTAACATTCCCTGCCCAGCATCGCAGCCTGCCCCTAAAATGCCTTAACTTTTGGACAAGTCTCAAAAATCTATAGAGGAGCGGCAATCCATGCGTTAAACAGATGGCCGAGTGCGCTCTGCAAACGTGTAAGTGACTGTGTAACACTGAAACCTGCGCAGAATTAGATTGGGTTTTAGCATTATTCCACCTGACTGCCCCAAGATTCTGTGAAAAGCAATTACAAAAGCCTCGCCCATGGCAAATGAAAGACAGAACAGCGTCATAAATTAGCACAATGAATTAAAACGACCATTTAATACAATTTTCTCTTCCTTTTATTGTTGTTTCACCAGATGCTGGCATGTAAGCAATCAAAGTAATGGAACATTACAATCTAATCCAAAATGCACCTATAGCCATTCTCTCCGGCACACCAAGTCATCACGCGAGGTGACGCACTCTGGAAGATTTAGGAGGACGTGCCGTCAGTGGTGGTATGACACACTGTTCCCCACCCATTTAAAAATCCCACTTTACAGCCTCAGTCTGATGAACTTGCAGAGAGTTCGTGTACCATTCACCTCATCTCCAGGCCCGTCACATCTTCCTCCATTAGCGTTTAATGAGCAACATGATTTAAAAGTCCCGTGATCAGATGGAGGAGTGTCATCCCCTCCCTATCCCTTCCCCGGGGGGTGGGTGGGGGGGTTATCTGTTCCATTGTGTTTGACTGATAACATGCCACAATTAATCATTCGGAACATAATACTGCAAATATGGCACATACAAGAGGGTGACAGGAAACATATAGATAGTTACAGCGGCTCTCTCCTTCATAAAGACTGGGGGAATACTGCTGCAGTAATCGGCAGTTCCACTGAGGAAGAAGAGGTAAAACGCTTCAATTTCTGGAACAATTCTGTTTCTTAAGTAAAAACAGAAAACACAGCGACATTATCTGGCTTTTGCAGACTGTTTAAGTCAGGCAAGCCTGAATCAACAGCAGGGCTAGGCATGGTTCATCCAACACAAAGGCATAACAATGGTGAGCCATTATACAGCATAGCCTGTAGCGACCAACTAATTTTCCTTTGCAACTCTATTCAATCCAGACAAGCCAAAAGAAGCCAGTGTGGGTTAAGTGAGACAACACCGACAGGTTCGAAATAAGCATGATGCAGCCAGAATCTAACCACTTAGCAAGGGTGTTTAAAACCTCTAACTACAAAGTCCACCTCCGATCCAAAATATTCACAGGGTTTGAACGCACTCAAGAGAAGAGCTCATCCACAAACAGGAAACAAGGAATGCTCATTTTTTAATTTATTCATTTTATTTACCCCCCCCCCCAACAAGAAAATTGGTTCAGGATTAGGTCTGCATGATTGGGGGGGCTGATATTGAAATATTGCAATTGTTCTGCGATATATACTATGAAATTAAAACATAAGAATGTTCCGCAGATTTCATGAGAAGTCACCAGAAATCAATGATCCAACAGGTTGAGTATTAATATTGCACTCTATGTCCACAAAACTGGAGTAAAAGAAGTGCCATTTGCCAGATATAATCTGCCTCTGGAAGATCTGGCATGGAAAAATAAGAACAATTGAATTTTGCTGAATTTTCCTTTTGAATCTGCCAGCAAAAATCATAGTAACATTTTATTGAACATGCCTTACACTTAATGTGATGTGAAAACTGTGATGACGATGCTGAAACAATATATTGTGCAGCCCTACTTAGGACATAAACCCAGTCTCTCTAAATCATAAAGAAGCAGGCTTGCAGCCAATCCCAGAACACACAGATAACGCAACATTCAGCATGCATGTTGATGGATTAGCTGAGTTTTCACTAGTGTTCAAATCATCCATAAACAGATGTTTAAAAATAATCATAATAATAATGAGAAAAGTCAGCAGTGTGGGGATAAGTGGCTCACTAGGAAGCTGCCTAAATACATGCCAAGACAAAGCAAGATGCCGGCAAAGCACTCTTGCTTTATAATTACACTGGATATAAGCTGTAAGTAGGGTCATGGGCTTTCAGAGTGTCACAGACATGACAATAGGTACTTGTAGTTGCCAAACTCAGCTTCCTATTAGAGATGGACCAATCAGGATCATTTAAAGACTATGGAAATGGGATACCACCACAACATTTTAAATGTGGCTTACAGAAGTTGCAATATGTGACATATCAAGAGGCTCAGGTATGTGCTGTCTGGTTGTTTGAAGATTTTATTATTTTTTAATATGGAGCCCATTTTTGGAGTACCTAGCTAATATACATGACCAGTAGGTCAGATACCGTAGCAGATGCTCTTTTTCATTAACCAGTCGGATTGCTGGATGTATGTGACTTTTTTGTACAGTGCCGTCTAATGTCGGTCTTAAACGGCATTGTCTATATGATCTGGATATATTCCGCTGTCTTTTATAGTGTGTATTGTTTTATTTTGAAAATTTTTCTTTTTGATTTATATATATACACTTTACCATTACTTTATCATTTTTGTTAATTTTTTTTTTTTATTTTCTTTTCTCTTTTTACTTAAAACGCAGAATCATTGTTATTATTCTTGTGTGAAATCATTATTAATATGTTGTGAAAATCCCATAAATAAATTTAGCAAAAAAAAAAAAAAAAAAAAAAAAAAAAAAAAAGATGGACCAATCAGTGTTTCTGGGGCAGATACTGATCACTGACTGTCTTTTAGTTTGATCAGTGGATTGCAGATATGGATCGAGGGCGGGGCAGGATGATACATTTGTTAGCTGTTAACTGTGCTGTGTAATGGTACTCCTTGCATTGGGCAGAGTGATGTACTCAAGAGGGGTATCCGGTTACTGCTGTTAAGCGCCTTGTGGGAGAATCAGAGTAAAGACTTAGTTTTACACATTGTACAAATATGAGTGTGAGTCAGAGGGTAAATGAGGGGGGGGGGGGGGGGGACACCTGACTGACAGAGTGGAGCCAGTACGCCGAGCAGAGTACAAACAGAGAACCTGATAATTACCATCTGTCCACTGGAGGGCGCTCCAGAGTGAATCCAATATGAAGGAGTCAATACGAAGCATTTGGGCAAAATCAGAGTCTAGAAATGTTTCGTTATTTTCATACCAAAAATGCACTGATTGCATGTTTCAGCACCACAGACATACTTTAGCTTCTCAACTCCAGTTATAAGACTGTTTATTGTAATAATGTACATGTTTAACTTTACAATAAATATTAACATAGCATTAGCTGGACAGGGCGTTAACTGCCAGCCATAGCAGTTGTGTCGTAACTTCCTGCAAGTCCACTGGCAGCTCGCCAACCAATCTGCCCTCAGTAGCAGCAGTAATGCTAGCGTTGCTATTCCCAAAACCCACTGGCTGTAAATACTTTATTCTAGTTTTCAAAATTAAAAGAAGATTCTGGTGGTTAGACACCATTTGGACTATTGTAACATTTAGCTCCATTCACTCCTATTCACTGAGGACTCTCTTATAGCCTCTGGCATTTTACAGTCATTTTTTGGATAAACAGGCCTATAAACCAGCTCCGGTACAATACGCACTGTAACTGGGTCCTGTAGTTGTGTACGAGCACCGTAGTTCCATCTAGCTGTCGAAAAGGAACTGCAGCATCCTGTACCAGAGTAGCTTTGCCTGAGCTGCTGTAATCTTTAATTGGCAAATATGATCTGATCAGCTCTCAGGACTGGCAAAATTGGAGAAATTTCAGCCAATCACATATTTCTGCTGACATTCAGCCATACATACATGCATGCATGCATACAGAGACATTGGGAAAATAAACACTGTATTTCAACATAAGAAATAATGGTAGACTGGACAAGAACTGGACAGGTGTTAGCGTTTTGGACAGTTGGACATTCAACAGGTCAAACTCATGAGGGCCAAACCACAGCGTGAACCGAACCGCGACTCAGAGTACTGTTACACCCCTGTCTGTATACGGAGTGTGACAACACTGCCCAGCACTACATGCAGTCTGAGATACATAGGCCTAAACATGACGGTTCATCTTCTGAACTGCCCACTGTGCACACTGGGTGACTGTGAGGAGAAATTCATAGTTACGAAACAAGAACTGAGCAGAAAACAGGAGAAGGAAAGAGAGACTATATTGTCTATAACTATTATGTGAGACCACACTCTGCTTTCAGTCTGCAGAGTGCAGCCTGTCGAAATGACAGGAATTATGTGGCATTCTCCATAACTGCTCTGATACGTTTCATTACAGCTCTCAGCCTCATCTATGCCGCTTTTATGCTGCTATAAAAAAAAGGTGTAGCCCAACACAAACCAACCCAACACCAGGCAGCATCCTCACACACTAACACACATACACACACACACTCCTGAATCATGTCTATTTTCAGGGGTGGCTCATGAAAAGAGCCAATTACTGAGCCCTCCCTTCTCCCTGCCTCCCCATCATGGTTCTCAGTGGGTGGGGTATGATAAGAGGGGGAAGGGGGGCTGACAGCCTGATGGAACAGCCTCTCAGAGCCTTGGTGCGTCCCTGAAACACTGCCCAGTCCTTCCAGGACTGCCACTACAAGGAGAAGAGAGAAAGCAGGACATCCAAAAAAAAAAATAATAATAAATAAAAAAAATAAATAAATAAAAAAAAAACACAAAACACACATCTCTTTCCAATGCGGACACACCTCCAGTGGTCAGGCAGAAGGACAGTGTGTTAGTGCAGCCCTCATTTCCCAAATGAGCACTGATTACCTCAATTATCGTAACAACCGCACATCAAACTCGGAGCTTCGCTTTAAAAAGCGCTTTTGTGCCTACCTGAACGGAGAGGATCCATTTGGGTAGTGGGCTGCATGGTTCAAAGCACAAAATGAAGAAGGGGAGGAGGAGGGGGGGTCCTTTTTTCTTAGATGAATTAGCCTCGTCCAGGCCAATTTCTGTCCCCTGCTAGCCATTTATGTAATTGTTCATGCTACAAGGAAACAAACCTCATGCCTGACAAATCATTCAGGACCCATGCATTTTGTCTTGGATGCCGAGCATTAACAAAGCCGGAAACACTTTTGCATGTGATTATGAGACACGAGCTGAAAGGGGCTGTGCTTTATGTCAAATAACAATATAAAGCTCAGAGGGTTCAGCCATAGAGTTCAATCCAATGTTCAAAGTCCTTAATGGAAACAAAAGGAACGATCCATCCACGGACTGTTTACAACTTTTAATGCTGCTGGTTTAATGAGCACCTCCATCTCTGAAATAACAGACAAAAAAGAAAAGGAAAGGAAAAGGGGGAAAAAAGGGAATATCAGTTTTGCAAAGGACAACAGAAGTCAGGCTAACAAGTCGCGCCGGCAAACCGGAACCTCGGCTGGACTTTTAAATGAGCATGTCACCCCAAAGCACCATTACCATAGCTCTCGCCCAACTTCTCCCGCTAAACATTTTCACCAAGCTTAATGGGCTAATTCATATTAGCTCTAATTAACACCACACATGCATTATGTAAAGGGTACTTTGTACATGCAGGACAGAAAGATGGAAGCCTGTCACAGGAGGACATAAAGGAGTATTTTCCACTGCCCTGCTGCGTACAGCTAAAAAGCCAAAGTACTATTTACAAATTATCAGCATCATTTTTGCCGTGATGGCTGCCATGCTCACTAATTAGCTCGTGCACACGGAGAGGTGGAGCCCTGCAATAGGGCCAGAGCTCCTAAAGCAGTTCTGTGAAATTACATTTCTAATTTCTTAATTACTGTAATTTTCAGGCCAACACGTTCGGGGAGATTCAGCCCAGGCAGAGAGGTCATTAAATGTTGGAGTTACCCGCCCCCCATAAACCTGCCCTTCCAAAATGCAAAAGGACAGGCTTCATAATGGTGATGACAAAAATAAACCAAACGACAGGAGGAGGAATTTTCAGCTGCTTAGAGCATTCTTTGTTTTGACTTCGGGTCGTATCCGCTGTTACAAGTTTGCCAATGATGCATAGCAAATATCTTCTTTTTTTTTCATCCCCCCAATCACATGCAATGCTCCCCCCCCCCCCCCCCCCGCCCCCGATGCAACTGGGCAACCAATGCTCAGCCAGCTAACGCCAGTGCAGGCCAGCACCACACTGGAATAATGTGAGAAGAAAGGGCCATCTACTCACCCTGGAGAGACCAAGGCCAATTGTGCTCTCCCAGGGCCCCGGCTGCCGATGGCTAGCAGCATAAACTTGCGATCCTCTGGTCATAATGACAGTGCTTTATTCTGCTGGAACATTCGGGTTCCACGTGCAGCCAACATATCTAGGCTCATTTGAAGATCACTCTAAAACCATTGCTAATTACCTTATTTTAAGCTCTTTTTTATTTTATCAAGTATAATTTTCCATATTTTATGAAATAATGCAGATAATTTAGACAATTCCAGACAACCTGAAAATGAGAACCATTAGTTTACGTAATGCTTTGACTAGATGTAAGACTATTTTGCTTGTCAAGACATTTGTGCTATCCTCTTATTTCAAACTTCAAAATGAAAAATGTTGATGCAAGAAGAAAACATAAGTGTTTATTGTTTTATGAAATTCACACTCCAAATCATCCAATGCCTTCCTTCTCACTTAGTGTTTTCCACGGTGCTTAAAATCTTCATTGATCTTCAGAAGTGCACATAAAGGAGAGAGGAAGGCTTTGGCATGAAGAGAGGATTTGGACTGAGCATCAGTGCTGGGCTGAATCCTGAGAGACTAAAGCCATCCTCTGTCTGGACGTTTGGCAGAGTAGACACAGATACACACACCCACACACACACACATCCTCCAAGTTGATGCCAGCTCATACTTCTGCTTACAGAGAACCCCTGGAGTGCTGAATGCTGCGCAGCTCCAAACATGCCAACTGTCCCTCACTCAGCTTCTCACTCAGCCGCCGGGTACTACACACTCCCGACAGGCCTCAAAACCAGTAGTACATACTTTACAACATGTAACCAGGGTTTCAGGGATTACTATATTAAACATTAATCCACAATATATTTATCATTAACATGATCTTGATGAATCAGGAATCGTCAGTTGGCAGTGTGTGCGATGATTTTTACATAATTTGATTTCTACATCATTTGAACACAGCAGCTGCTCTCAACTCCATGTAAGCATTTATGAGAGAAAACAAATGAGACAAAATTACTCTGAAAACTGCTTCACTTTTTCAACTTACGTTGCGGTCATGCATACCTTGAACCTTGTATTTCTAAAATGGCATTTTTACAGAAAAAGGAATAAAAAAAAAGAAAAATCATAACTTAAGTTTAGTCAATAAAAAACATTTTATTCCAAGTCATTTTGTAGCATTTGCCACAATGTTGCCACAAATGTAAAGAACAGAATTTAAATTATGTCCAATAGTAGAAAATGTCAAAAACGGACAGCGACATTTTACATTACATCAGTTGACGGCAAACCCTACATTCAACGTGGTGAAATATGATCAACAGTTACATTTCTGGAAGGCCAGAGGCCCATATATAAAAACAAGCTTGAGCCACAACGGAGGAGGGAGGAGTCGTGTCTGAGCTCCCATCTGTCCCGGCAGGCCGCTAAATTCCACGGTGAAGCTGAACGATATCGGTACATTTACACTGGGGACCCTGAAGAGCCTGGAGCTTTACATCTGGATACACTTTTTTTTGACAAATACAATATTATAAAAACTTATTACTCCTACTGTGTAAATCAATACAGTAGGAAACTGATTTACAGACCTATTTATAGGCATTGTCTGCCACACCGTACCTTTGATATATTTTGCGTTCTTTAAAGTATTTATGATTTAGCTATTTCCGATGGTTTGTATGGTTTGTTACTGTTGAGGTAACTTTTTGTAATTTAGACTTAATACATTAAATATAAATCTTTAGACCTCACTGATGTTCAGAGAGGTCGGGTGAAGGCCAAAATGTTACATGAATTCCTAACTAGAGGGAATTCTAGAGGGAATTCTGCTAAACTATAAAAGAAGGGGGCATTTACACTGGTCAGGTGCGGTAACACACTTCCCTCTTCAGCTGGCGGCATTCGGGCTTTAAGCATTCCTACCTTATTCAACTGAAATTCCACCCTGCTAAGCCCATTTTTAATTAATAATGAAAGCATTGTTTTTTTGAATAACCAAAACCACATTTATATTTAATTAAAAATATTTAGGTTTAAAATTGATTATTTTCAGGGGTGATTCAACATCAGCCATTTCACAGAATATTTACATCTATCCAGATGTTTTCCTGGTTGGATTCTAAATTCTGGAGGGACTGCTGTGGAGCATAAATATGCGAACCTTTGAATTGCTGTTCTTGTTTATCATGCATTATATGAAGTGAATCATCACTACTGCTTTCCTGTACCAACTTTTCCTCCATGCCTCACCAGAACATTTGAATAGGGAACAAATGCTTCATACATTGCATTGTGTACACCTATTGCACAAACACCAGCTATTTCCTGATTGGATAGACGCATCACATTGCCTGGTCCATTTGCATAAAGTTAGTCTCCGCTCATGTTTTCGCCACACTGAATCCTTTGGACTCACAGTGCCAGACCGATTATCATGCAGTCTGCAGCCTTGCCTGATGGAACCGATGCTGCTTATGAAAACAAACCGTATACGTTGTGGTGTGTCAACATGCCAGAGCAGCGAAAATGCAGCCCAGGACAGAGGACGAAGACACAAGACAGTAATAAATAGTTTGGTCCGGAGAAAGTGATGTGTTTGTTGCTTGTGACGCTATGCATCAATTGAGCACAGTTCAGACCACTTTCTGCCGGTGACCTGCAAAATATGCCCCAGCTCACTTGAGCATATCATACCTGTCTTCCCCTGTCTGATATCCTAAAACCACATCCAAGGCCCCACACATCAAACTGCTCACTGAAGCCCCACTTCCACCCGCCCGACTCGGAGATTGAGATTTTGTGAGAGAGTTGGGGGGGGGGGTTTCCCTCGCTCATTCCCTTGGCCCATGGACCGTGACCGCGCCATACCAGCTCCATTATCGGAGTTCAAACCCGGAGTAAACTCTCGCTCGCCATCACCCCCCATTCCAAAATCGCTCACGTCAGTTTCGCTTCAGCTGATGATAAATTAAAGCCACAGAACAATAACAACAACATGTAGCGGCAGAGCACAAGGAGGGCAGTCAATATCCATCCGGAACATCTCCAAGAGGCCATAAATTAAAACCGAGGGACCGACCACACACACACACACACACACACACACACACACACACACACACACCTCTTGGGTCATGATTCCTTTAATGGCAATTTCTTTGCTGCCTTCCCAAGATGGTTAAGGACGGTCACAGCTGATTGCTTTTTAGGAATCTTTCGATTTATGGCCGGGGCCGAACCCTGCCAGAACGGCTGCTGGCGGCCCACTCATTCGGAGAAGAAGATCAGCGCTAATTGACTGGACAAGATGGCCTCCCTCATCCAGCGGCACGGCAGGCCGGGCCCCCGCGGAGCAGAGTCTGAGGAGCCATCAAACCTGCCTGCTCGTGACCCATTATATTCATCCATCAGCTCCTGCTGAATATTCATCAGCTCACGCACCGTCTCAGCCAATGGGCCGGTGGGCCTGCTGGGGGTTAATGGCAATTGGATGAGCTCAGTAATCAAATCAAACCGCATTCACTACCGCAGCATATACAGAGCGCAAACTACTCGACCCCAGTGCAGCAGAGAGAAGGGGGGGGGGCAGTTGGTGGAGGGAGAGCGAGCGAAAGAGAGAGAGAGAAGCAGAGAACAGCACTGCTGAGAGCCAAGAATGACAGTTAATTAATCTTGATTAACCTATTTAATAAGCATTAAGTGTGATTTTAAAGAGGCCTCATTGTAATCAGTTTCAAAGAATAAATCCGAGACACAAAAGCTGCTGTTGAAGGCGCTAAAACAGTGGGGTAGGGTAGTTATCCTGACTAAACAGTGCTCTCGTCTCACACACACACCGAGCCACTCACTCACTCTTTGCAGTCCTAGAGAGAACTGATTTGTAGTAGTATTGAGTGTTTAATTTCTAGTGAGCACTCCAGATGAAGTACCAGCCGACATTCTAATCCCTCCAAATGTCTCAGCTTCTTCTCCATGTTCCATCAAGATCTCACACACACACACACACACACACACACACACACACACACACACACACACACACACACACACACACACACACACACACACACACACACACACACAGCCCAAGGCCAAGTGCATGCAAACGAAGCTTCACTCTTACAAAATTCTTTGTTCTGAACATACTGTACTAGGATACATTCAGTACCCAACAGTACTCAAATCAAACATTTAATTTGCTAAGCAGGAATACTTCTTCAAGGTTGTATTCGCAAGCTACTATACCCATGTTACACCTAAACTCCAAAACTAAACTAAACTACAAAAAATACTTTCATTTATAACTTCAGCTTTATTACAGTGGATGTAAAAACAACCACTGCAGGCTGAATAGATATATATATATGTATATGTGTTTTTTTCTTCACAAAAACAAGGAATTAATTTATTTACTATGTTAGACGACTGTAGCCAGTTGCACCAGCTGAACACAAGTTCAATGGTAGGTTGAGGTGTAAATGCCACACTAAACCACACGTTGAGCATAGTTAGCTTACAACTAAAAAAGTCAATCTACCGGGATGCAATTTTTCACAACAATGATAAAACACCCTCACACTGCCTGCCCCTAGCTAATGTACCCTAAACGAATACCTCCTAACATCCTAAAGACCTTCGAACCCAAGTTTAATGCAGGAGCAAAACTGTGACAAAGGGCAAATCTTTCACACATCCATACAAGTCAAAGCACTGATCCATAGGCTAGCCGTGAACCAGTATGCAAGGCCAAGAAAAACAAATTCATTAAATCAGCGGCTCCCAGTCTCAGCCTGCCCGGCACAGGGTAGTGTTCTCCCTGCTCCAACATACCTGATTCAACTCACCACCTAATCACCTAAGCCCACTAGGAGTTCAATCTGGGGTGTAACAGCAGGGAAAACATGAATCAGTAGAAGCCTAAGGCTGGATTCTGAGACTCCTAGGACTATTTTCAAATATGAATACATGGGGGGCACATACAGTTAAATCAAAAGTAAAAAAGCAAATGTACAAACTTTTAGCTGCTTGCAATAAACCAATCAAACAAGAACAATTTAAATAGCTAATCACAGAACAAGTGGTTACTCCAAATTTAACACCACGTTTAATGACTACTGCAGTCTAAAAACGATCAACATTATTAACTTCAAGACAAGCATATTTAGTACTTAGTAGAGCACATTTTACTGTTATGACCTGCTGCAAACATAATGCACAGCCAGACACCAGCCTCTAGCAGCGTTCCTGAGCTATTTTAACCTATTCCTCATGGCAAATAGCATCCAGTTCACTAATATTCTTGGGTTTGTGTACTTCAACCACCTTCTACAAATCCCACCAAAGCTTTTCTATGGTGTTTAAGTCAGGCGACTATATGGTCACACTAGAATCTTCCAGGACTTCTTCTTAAACCAAACATTGGTGGGATTGCGGTCTTGTTGTAAGGTCCAAAGATACCAAAGCTTCAGCTTCCTCACAGAAGGCTTGACGTTTTCTCCTAAGATTTCGTGATACTTGACAGAATCAATCTTGCTCTCCACAAGCTGCAAATTTCCAGGGCCAGATTTTTGTTGTGCTTTTGAGATAGTAGTGGGTCTTAAACGGTTGGGCATGGAGACCTTCGGCATTTAGTATGCATCTTACTGTGCAAACTGAAACCTCAGTGCCTGCTGCCACCACATCTTGCTGCAGGTCTTTTGTTGTCACTTAAGGCTTTGATCACCTGCCTCCTCAAAAATCCGGTGGCAGCCAGGGATGACTTTCTCTTTCTGCCATGTCCAGGTAGTGTAGCCAGTGTTCCTTCAACTCTGATCTTGTGAACCATGCTTCAAACTATCTTTAAGAAAATTCTGTGCCTATCCTTTTCCTTGGTGTGTAAGGCAATGATCTGTTCTCCAAACTTTCTGGACAACTTTCTTGAATTGGTCATATTTCTAACATGCCATTAAAGGTCACAGCCAACAAATCATTTCCTACTCTTTGGCTGTACAATAACTGACAAAAGAGAAAGAGCATACATAAACATTCAGGACACAGTCGTATCATCTTTCTGTCATCTTACTGTTTATGGTGGGTGGAGTTACCCAGCATGCTAAATTTATCAATAAGTTGGGCCACTTGCCACCAACCACAGCAGACCTATGGTGGCATAAATGTGAATGGAAACAAACTTAGCTTGCAAGCTCATCGTCAAGTAAGCTCCTCTCATGAGCGGAGCTGAACACACAAGCTAAAATCATCCGACTGATACCAACCACAGTTGCTCAATGCGCAACATGGAGGACTTCATGGTGGTCACTCTGGTCAGTCTTCCAATTCAAGCTATAGAGACTCCAACAGCTACTGCAAGACTTCGCTAGATAAGGTGGCGTTCCTGCTCCAGAGTCTACAGAACGGGACCTCATAAGAACTGGGAGATAAAACAAAAGCCATTAATAATAATAATTTCAAAAAATATTTATACTGTTCTATTCTTATAGTAATGAACAAAGCTATGCTATGCTGTTTGTGTGAGCCATTGTGGTGGATCACTGTAAACCAGCCAATCAGAGCAGAGCTCATTAAATAATTCACCGTCCCACCATAAAAGGAAAACCTGCATGTGAGGTTCTTTTTCTGCCTCGACCAGCATCTGCCTCAACCAGAGCAATTTAAAATACTGAACAAAAACATACTATGGGAGCTCTAGCCTTACAGCCTGTAGCCTTATGGCTGAAATATGTAAATGAATTCTATTGTGATTGGCTGCCCTGTACAGCACCTCATTCCAATGCATTCCAGCCTGAAACACCATTTCAGGGTGAAGGAAAAAGAACGGAAAAATCTGCCCCTTCAACACTCAAGATCAGCTTAAGTCTAAAAGTTGCCTAACGCTAACATAAACAATCCTCCCTAAAACTGTGAAAGCCACCAAAGGAATTTCTCCCTATTGCACCAAAGTGCAGCTCTGTACTTTCCACTTTCTAGAGGAAGAGCAGGCTGCTTCAGATCGCTCGGCAAAAAGGGAAAGTGAGAAGGGTGACGTTGAAAATAACTTCGTCTTTGGGCCGTTAGACAACAGTGACTGCCAAAATAAACGCATGTCTGTCACAGGGTAGCACATAGTGAGACGACGAAGCGTCTGTGCTTCCTCGCCAGTTTGGGTACAACCAGTTCAAAGGCAGTCAGAGACAGTCAAGGCCAGTGGCTGCCACACTGTAACATGTCAGGACAAAGTGAGACGCAGACCGTCAAGGAAGATGAACACACAATACATCTCTTGCACCAGGCAACAAATCACCATACAGCAAATGCATTCCAGGCCAAAATGTGGAAATGTGACAAACTGATAAACTGCCTTAGTCTTAAGCTGCGCAAGTTCAACCATCCTGACTGGGCAGCATAGTAAGGAGGATGACTTAGAAACTCCAGTGTTGAGTGTTGGGCCACCGCATTGTGTGGCAGAGAGAGAGCGAGAAAGAGAGAGACAAACAATGATTGAGAGAGAGAGAGAGAGAGAGAGAGAGAGAGAGATTGAGTGAGTAAGTGTGCGTGAGGGCAGAGGCTGTGTATTAGCAGTACAGTGAGCCGAGACTGGGTGATTGATTCAAGGCCCGGCCGGTCCGCCAGCCTGCCCTCGTCCCATGATGAATGACTGGAGGTTTTAATTAACCTTCTGCACACACATCAATATTATTCAAACACATTACTCCATTTTCCCTTCCCTTCCATTACGCCGTAACCTTTAATACACAGCTTTGGGGCTCTTTCTGAAAGACCAGGAGAAATGAAAAATTGTAAATACTGAATAGAGGGGGAAAATGTTAGGGAAAAAAAAATCTATAAAGAAGTTTTTTTTCTTCTCCTTTCTTCTACTCAGCACAGTTTTCTGGGTAGGAAATGGTCAAGTGTAATGGAGCTGATATTTGTATCGCAGCTCAGCTCTAGAGGGCAGTAGAGAGAAAAGGTCCATGCTTTCCGTCCCCCTCAGACTGGATCTGTGGGGCGTGTGAGACGCAGGCTTATTGCAGCAATGCTCCACTTTGCAGCACAGACCTGGATGAATATTCTTCTTTCATTTTCATTTTTTCCATTTTCAGTTTGGTAACTGTTGAGAAAGTGTTTCATGCACCACTATGTCTCCATCTGAATTCCATTATGAACTGTGGGCATGTAATTAGCACTTTCAGAGTGTGTGTGCGCACGCGCATGTGCACATGTGTATGTGTTTTGGGGGGCGACTGGTGCTGCAAAAGCAGGAGCAGTGTGGCGCGGGACATGACCATGCTGGAGTGGGTAGTTGATTGGTTGCTGGTTGGTTTATACAATAAAACTGTGCGAGATATCATTACTAGAAGAACGCCTATTTTCCACAATGCTCAGTCATGTTGATGAGATCAGTTGCCTTGGAGTTTAAATTGTCCCCCCATGTTGCTTCCATATCCCAGACTAGACGGAGCAGAGTCACGTGACCATGTGACACGCAGTAGTGTGTTTTTAAGGGGATAGTACATGAACACCCAGGGGAAAGTATTAACAGTATTAACCTACTACAATCTCTTCAGTTAACTAACCGTATCACCTGGACCCAGAAACACTACGGCAACGCTATACGGTAAGACTAATTGCAGTGTTCTTCTTTCAGTACTAAAAGCAAAAGCTATGCTGTGCTATGTGATGCTATTTCAACCAGAGGGAGAATAACAGGGTTGTAAATAGGCTGGTAAAATGGGCATTTTTCATCCCACCCAACGTCACATTTTCTATTTATATATCAAAGAACAAATACTTAAAAGATCTAAACACAGTCTACCGCTACTTTTATATGTTTAAACTTAATATTATCTAAAAGTAAAAATGATGCTACTAATGGCCATCTTCTACAAGCTGTATCGGAATGCTTCGGGCCGCCTTCATGATTGCGACAATTGCATACAAAAGCATTTTTAAGTAGGGCTGGGCAATATGACAATATTTTATCATGTCGTGATGAATTTTGTTATTGTGATACACATTATACTTTTATAATAATATTGAGGATATTGTTAGTGCTTAAAAACACAGATCAGATGCAGGTTTCATTACAAACAGTGCAATTAGACTGGTTTAATTAGATGAAGTGCAGCATCTGTATCTGTATGTATTTAGTGGCGTATATAGATGTATGCTGATAAATAGCGTGTATTGTGAAAAATGTCCAAGTCTTTAGGTACTATTACTAAATCGCCCAGCCATCTTTTTAAGTTACTTAAGTTACTTAGTTACTTTAAAGAGTACCTTGTTTCCTCAACTCCACTTAAAAGCCTTGTACAGTGTTTGTTGTTTAAGATGAAGGAGCACATTCAAAGACTATTTTACATGACTATTAAACACTGACATGACCATGACTGACCCCATGTGCTTTGTCGGTGATTCTGAGTTCTTCGGTGCCCTTAGGTCTTTTCTCTGGGAGGCATGCTAACAATGCTGCATTGTAGAGGGGGTGGTGTTGTAATAATCAGGAAGAGGCTTGTGTTTTAGATGACCGAACCAGGGATCCCACGCCTTGATTATATAGGTGACACATTCCACACATACACACAAACACTCCCTTACTACACCTCATTCATATAGAGTATTTGTAGGAGAAGAGCTTTGAGCAATCTCTGATCTATGGCAAACTTGCGGATGATTTACAGAAAGAGCAGCTCTGCAGAAAATAATCTTGGCGAGTGAAACTCTGTTATACTGTAGGACTGTTCCACCTATTGCTAGATTGCTTTTCCTCATTTTTAAAGTGATGGCATTATTCCTTTGAGATACACATCTTTGCTTGTTTTAACCATTCGCTCTCAAAATCCAGTCAAAACCAGGAAACTTCACTAGCTGTAATGACTTCTAACTGGAAAATGTCTATATGATATATTTAAATATCAAGATACTGGTCGAAGACTATTCAATTTACCATCACTGATGCTTAGATTTGACAAATAATTCAGCTGTATTACAAAAGAGCGGAGTGTTTAGGCAACGACTGGATGCTCTAATCATTCACAAAAATAACCACCCTTTAGCACGTACCACAGGTTTCAACACGGCTCGTTCCTACAGTAATGTTTTCACACTAATCAGAGGTGTTTCCAGCGCGAGTTGCCGCTCCTGGCGTCATCTGCAAGCACAGACTGAAGATGTAGACTGCAATCCTGATCAAACAAACAACCATCATGGGGTGTGTGAAATTAAAGCCCATTTTATTATTATTATTTTTTTTTTATACTCCAAACTATAAAGAGACTATTCTGAAGATATGCTCCCCCTTCACTTACACAAGTAGGGAGTGATGAATTCTTGGATCAACAGGAAACACTAATGTTGGCTGTGACATTTGGGAAAGTTGTCACCATAGCAACATCGCCGCAGAGAAAGCGCATTCCACATCCCACCCTGGATTTATGAGCTAATTCCTGCTCACACAGAATCGAAGCACAATAGCTTGTGTGTGTGTGTGTGCATCTGTGTGTGTATATACAGTATGTGTGCAATTATGTACTTGCACAGAACGTAAGCAAGTAACAAAGAAATATAATTCACACGTTCAATAAAAAGCATGAGCGCCATATAGTTAAAAGTTAATAGCTGTAATCGTTATCTTTCAATTATTAAATTTTGCCTTCTTTTATATAGAGGTTATTGCTCAGTTAGGGGCTCCATTCCCTGTGGCAACTCCGTGCACACACACACAAACTTTGTGCTTATGAGGCAATATCCTAGCAATGAGAGGCAGACACAAGCATACACACATACACACACAGCGTTTCCTTCATGTCTATTAATTAGCGTGAGGAAATCAAAAGCTTTACATCTGATCGGCCATCTGAAGTCTAAGTGAATTCAATTAGGAGGAAAATGCCCTTTTGTGTTATCAAGTTAGAAGTGACCACACAGTTCAGTATACAATAACGGCAGATACAGAGAGAAAGGACAAACATAATACTCAGGAGGCTCATTGCAGAGGAGGCTGAGGGAGGGCGGCTCAGATGAGCAGGGATTTTTATATATAGAGGGGAAAAAAAATGACTGGGGCCTACATCAGCATTTGGAAAGGTTCAAATTTCCATATGAAACTTAATTCCCTTGCAAAAGGTATGCTATATTCCCAAAAATGACTATACAGATGGACTGTCTCAAATGTCGCGGGCATTTTTTTTTTTTAAACATTTTTCTCCCAGTGTAATCACAGCCAATTCCCAATGTGGTGCATTTCTCCACTATCACACCCGAGCACATCACCCCCCTGATGCTATGAAGTCATAATGTCTTTCTCAGGCTCTGGCCATATATTATTGTTGTGCATAGAAGAAAATGCTAATGCAGAGTCACTTAACTCCAGCGCTGCTGGCTGATGCTGCTTAGAAGAAGCTGCAATTCTTCCCACTACTGAGCAGAGAGGGTTCTGTACAGCAGCAAAAAAGGATCTAGAACCCTATTCTGATGACGGTTTAATCACTTTTCTGTTCTTAAGGCATACACAAAAGATAATCCATCATAATGAAGAACCAGTAAACCATGCAAATTCTCTGGGATGTTCTTGTTCTCACTATACAAAAACCTTTTTGCTTTTACCAGTAGTCAAAACTACAAAGTCTTTACAGATCTCCTAAAAGTCCACATTTTTGCTCCAAACCAACTCGCAAGACACAGGGAAAGAGGAGCAAAAATGTGGACCCATCTTATTCCCAGAGGACTAGCTTTGACAACCACTGGTTATTACTATAGAACGATTAAGGGAGATCCCTTGTAGGAGGGGTTTAAATCTATAAACAAATCAATACAGCTCACCACTGCAACACTGAACCGCTCTTGGATGATTCACAGGCCGTACTTAAAAACACACCGAGCCCAAGCCTCAATCGCATCATTCATCAGGTTTTACATTTGCCTTACCTTGTCTTTATCTTCCACCAGGTCAGAGAGCACATCATCAGGATCCAGAATTCCCCCATCACAGTATTCCACATGGTGGGTTCGAACCAGGAAGTCCCCCTCCTGCACAACACACAGATAGCATTGACATCCTCATCAGCCAGAGCACACGATACTTACACACCAGCCCTAACCTCAGCCTTATCAGTCCTCTACAAACACTTCTGCAAGGCTGTTCCCATGGTGCAATCCAACACCACAGATCAAAGCTCTTTCTCATATTGCTTTGTTTTTAAAAACCCAGAAATACCACATAAACCGGGACAACAAAAGACTTCTGAAATGCTCCTTCACTCGACATAAAATATGTATTAAGACAGATCAAACCAACCTACCAACAAATAAATAAATAAATCTCTTTATAGGTGGGTGATGGGCTCACGCTCTCACACAGGGCGATGGGCTCATTAAAACACCCTCCATCGATCAGTACCCTATCCCCCAGTGCCAGCCAGGATCTTATAGTTCCTTCAGATCACAAGAACACATGGTATACTGGTCTCAGCTTCACACGCTTTATACCACAGAGGTACACAGACCATCTATAACGTACTGTCTGGTAAGCTGATGGTCAGTTCCAGAGTTTTCAGGGCAAGAATACAAATTTGAGAGGTTCATAGAGTCACATTTTTAAAGGTTATACATTTCCATAGCTACTTAATGAGCTAACGTACATAATTTTGAATGCCTGTGTAACAGAGGTTTGCCTAGCCATCATGTTAGGAACTTGCAACTGAGGTAGGGGTTCGTGGCTGGGCCTTTTAGACATGCACTCATCATACAGATGTCTGTGATGCTTGTTGAAATGTCGATAAAGGTTTGTGGTGTTTCCTCGTGAGGTTAGCACCAATGCTCGATATGTCTTGCAGTGTCGGTTTTTGATGCAGGTCAGTTTTCCCTAAAACAAAATAATCCCACACACGATGTGCTGATTTTCTTTTGTAGCAACTCATCCACTAAACCTTGTGCTTCACTTACTTGTTTAGATGACCTGCTCATCTTTTCCCTGACATCTAATGTCAAGGAAGGCAAAACTGCAGCTCCTGCAATTAAAGAATTGCATCCATCCAAAAAACATTTAATCTTCTAGCTCCAGATTATACTGTAGTCCTGTCTGAGAATTATGCACCCCTACATGTCATGCAAAATAACTGTTAGTGGCTAGTTATTATGTCCACCCCTTTCCTGTAAAGACTGATGGTTCTTGGCAACATTAAGCAAGCAAAAGTATACAAGCAGAGGGTGCAGAATGAGCTTCCATAGCACCTATGGAGGAAAGGGCAGCCAATCATTATTTAAATGACTGACTTGAGGCAGAATATCATAAGCAGTTCGATAATGCACATGTCTCAGAGGCCATCTGATCTTGTCTGAGCTTGTCATGCGCTCACTTACCTGGCAGTTTAAATCAAACTAGATTACTGTTCCCATCTTTATATAATAGCTAGACCCTTTTAGCTACTCTCTGATAATGCGCTAATCATCTGCACCTGTTGTAACTCAGTCCACAAAATGACTCAGCTGGAGCTGTACTGGATTTTTCCACTTTGAGAAACAGTATTTCAGAACACGTCTGTTGAATAAATAATTGCAATGTGTAAACCGACACTGTTATTAAACAGATACTAAAAGGGCTGAAGTGAGGTTCAAATATCCCCATATTTAAAATCCTTACACAGGACCAAAAAGTCTTCATGGCCTGTACTCAACGCGATCCCCAGAATCAGAATCAGTTGTCTCATGTTTCTGTAACGGTGCTCCAGCATTTCTACAGTTCCCAAGTTCTTCCAGCAGGCTGCGAGCAGCACGGCTGAACAATTAAAAATACATTAACTGAAATCATAATGTTCACCCTCCACTATTAGTCCAAGGCAAAAGGTTATAATTAATGCGCTTCACTTAGGAGCATGGTCTCTATATAAAAAAAAAAAATAAAAAAAAAACAAGCACTACTAATTATAATGGTTGACTTTATCATGCACTAAATGGAGAGTGAGTCACCTTATGCGGTGTGCTGAACACAGTGTACAGAAATGCACTGATGAGGTTAATTACAGTATCAATTTTGATATACAAATAGTAATTCTGCCTTAATCACATAGCCATAGGTCACAGTGACTTTCTTCACTAACTTAGGCCATTATAAACTTGAATCCTAACTAACTTCTGAAGGAGTGCCAGGCTCTTGACTCAGGATCTGGAGAAATGCTATGGTGCAGCGAAGACGTGTATAATTGCTTTATCAGGGTTCCTACTCTTTCATTTGCCAGGACCTTTCCATGACAATTTCCATGCCTTATATAAACGACAGCTGTTGCTCATGAAAGGTCATCTTAAAAGTCACCCAAATGTGGATGGCTTCAGCATGAAAGTCAACACAACCCACAGCGACCCATCCACTGAGTGATCCGAACAGACAGAAATGACCCCTTACTGAAATATTAAAAGTTCTGTGAAATATTAGAGCTGAAAAGTTGCACACTGCAAGAAGGTGGCATGCTATAGATCGGTCTACCACAGCAAACCTCTACAGGTTTCAATAGAAACCACAAACTGCATTTTATTAGTGGCTGAAAATCTGCAAGAAAATGCTATAATATCACAGTTGCCTAATGCACTAAATTTACACTTCTTTCTTTGCCAGGACAGACAAAAGCCTGGATGCGTGACTTTTCGAGGACATTTGATACATTTTCCAGTTTAACACTACACTGTAAAGAAGGGGTTTTTCTAGTTCTTTAGTCAAGGCAATGACTTAAAATATAATCATGACAAAAAAAAAAAAACCTAAATGACTGTTTTAAGGGTTCTTTGTCTGCTTAAAGTGTTTTGCGCAGCACCGGATATCCCTTTGCAGATGGCTCAATGTAGAACTTGGTTGGTAGACTGCCAACTAGTCTTTACATTTCTATGTAAAAGGTAAAATGTGCCAATGTTAAGGCAGCTAATTAAATCTGTTTTTGTTTTGCTTGTCGTTACGTTTTCCCTGCTTTTAACACAACCTTCACTGACAGATACCACTGCAGATAATCAAGGGTTTTTCATAATGTAAAATACATGCTTGCATATTTGATGTACCAAGAGCCCTTTGAGTTTCAAGTGCAGCTCGGCTTGACCCGCCATCCCTTACGTTCCACAGAAGACAAGCGTCCAGGCTTTTTTCTGTCCTGGCACTGAAGTGGTGGAACAAACTTCCCCTGGGTATCCGAACAGCAGCATCACTCGCTGTCTTCAAGCACAGACTCAAGACCCACCTCTTTCTAGAGTACTTGGACAAAGTGTAGTGTCGAGTATTGTGGTCTCCATACTGACTTTTGTATTTAGTAGCATCTAAGCTTAGATGTATCTTTTGGATCCTAGTCTATACAAACCTGCTAAGGGTATTTTCTGCATAAACAGCCACTCTGTATAAGAGCATCTGCTAAACGCCTTCAATGTAAATGTTAATTGTAATTATTGACCCTTTTTAAAGTGACCGACCTAAACCAACAGAGGTCCATGTAATCGCTGCTAAAAGCATCATAATTAGTGAAATTGAGATCACCTGGATACAGTGAATGTGTCTTAAGTCATTGTAGTATAAAAACACCTGTCTGGAAGGTCCAGTGACTGGTTAATCAGTATTCCTGGCTATAACACAATGAAGACAAAATACCATTCCAAGCAACTCAGAGAAAAGCTATTGAACAGTAAGTCAGGGAATGGATAAAACCCAAGTCACTGAACATCCCCTGGAGTTCAGTTAAATCCATCATTAGGAATTGAAGGACTATGGCACATGTTTAAACCTGCCTAGAGCAGGCCATGACCATGCCAAGAGGAGACCAGTCAGGGAGGCCACCAAGACACCCATGACTCCCAGGGTTAATCATGGTATATTATATGTATAATGCATCTATTAATACATATGTATATTTACCCAGTACTATATTTACATATATACAACAGTTACAGATGCATTAACATTACATTTTCAGAAATGTCTTTTTGTCTATTTAACGCTGATTTGGTGTAATTTAGCCACCAGATTTGACACTTAGAAAACACAGGATTACGGACTTCATTAAGCTAATGTGGTCTTCTGATACTGTAATAACATGACATCTGGAAAATTGAATTCAATTACATGAAATCACCCACTTTTCATTCTCCATACCCATAACCTCAAAAGATTAATCATGAGGAGCTTCTAGTGAAACCTTTCTTTGGTGCTCTTTTGTGAAGTCAGCGCTGCATTCTTTGTCTTTTAAGACAAAATGTCTGCAGTCTGTCTTAAAATACATTTTATGGCGGGTTTGCTGTGGCTTTCCCATTTATTTTGGGCTGGCGCCTTCCTCTGACAGCTTTAGTCCACAGACGAATTAGTCTACAGAAAAGGCCAAATTCTCCAAACAAATCCTATTCACTTCAAGTAATGCTTTTATAAATGTACATTACTGAAGAAACAGTAACCTAAAAAAAAGGTCCTAAAGTAATGTTGCAGATAAAAATGTCACTGCCCATTAAAATACTACTAATGGCTTCTACGGCGACTTAGTCGTAATCACGGTTGCAGCAACATCTGGATTCAATGCAGTCTGAGTCTAAAAACTGGGCAGCACAGGAAGTGATTGGCTGTGGCTAACTTTATCTCCAGGCAAAATCTTAATTAACATCACTATTCCCAATTCAATACTCATCAGATCTTGGAAACATCTGTGTAGATTCATGATCTGTCAGAAGGAAATCAGTTTTCAAACAGCTTGCAGTCGTCTCCTTAAAAAGAGACAGAAACCTGACGTTCAGCATCACAAGCTAGGGTTGAAGGTGAACGCAGTACGTTCTCAGTAGGGCTGCAACAGCAGATCAAATCAATAGAATCGATAAAAACAAACAGTTTGAGCAAATCTTGTTATTGATTAGTTGGCTTGACAACGCCTACACTTCCTTAGCTTAATTACCTTAATTCAAATGAAATACAGATAGCGGAAACTGCAGTCCAGGGCCATCGACCGACAGAGTCTCCAATACGGCAACTTTACCTTCATATACAGATATGGTTACCTGTAAACCAACAGCACACTGCATCCATGGCAGAAGCTCAGCATGGGAAGTAACTGAGATACTACATTTTTGAGGTTGAGGACAAACAACTGAGGCGGCTGAGAACAAGGCAGTTTCTGTGTGGTCAGTAATGTCAGATAATACGCTGATTAATTGTTTAAATGTAATACAAATCAATTAAATCAGGAATTGGTGAATGTGTGCTTTAACAAATCAAGCCACCTGCTATCAAATTTTATTCATTCCTAAGGCACAGGTCTGTTGCTAAATCAGCATTTGCAGACTTCTCTACATACTCAGTCTAGCACTGTGAAAGGCCTGCATTTCTGCTGACTTCATCAAACAACCACAGACATTTAAAGTGTTGATACTTACGCTAAATAAAATCATTAGGATCGTTCAAGGTTAAAGAACTGGCGAGGGCATTAATACACAGCCAAATTTAATGCAAGATCAAAAGCAAGAGTAACTGGAGCTGCAGCAGGGAAATATATTAGGAGCTCCCAGACTAAATCTAGCTCCACTTTGTATCTTGGGAACATGTGCAGAAGGTATGATATGGATAAGGCTTTCCCGGTCATTTCTTTTACATATAGACTGTGGGCTGCCTGACCTCGTTTAAAGGCAAAGCATCAGCTGCACAACAGATCAATCTGCATTTTTCCTGCCTATAGCGAAAAACCCCACAGTCGAGTTCATAGGGTGGACAATGGGATTTACCTACTGTGTGTTCTAGAGATACACACGGCCCAGGCAACTATTATTTTCCTTTGACCACATATGATTTTTTGTGCAGAAACAGAAGACACAGCATCCCTTCAGTTACACCACACATCTTACAAAAGAACGCAAGCCCGGTGCTAACAAAAAAGAACAGCAGAACACTGCTGCTTCAGTCAAATATGGGCCAAGAAAAGCCCATATGACTTACAAATGGTTGGCAAATTAACTAAGCATTTTAAAATGATAGGAAACAGAAGTGCTTCTTTAAAGCATGCTTTTCTGAGACCAGGTAGGTACGGATCAGGTAGGGCCTGTGTGTGTGTTTTGGGAGAGTGGCATTGGAAGAAGGGCTAAAAGTTGAGGGTGGTATTTGTTCAGTTGTTTTGTTTAAAAAAAAAAAAAAAAAAAAAAAAAAAAAAAAAAAACACCTTACACATACTGGTGTCTCCAAATTACCTTCTCCAGCTTTAAGGAAAACTAGTAGGACATTGCCCCATTATATGCATATTACCATTTCATAGATATGGAAAAAAAATCTGTTAACTACAATCTTTATTACAAATAAATAAATAAATACATAAATAAATTAATAGAAATCGTGCCCCAAGATTGAACAATGCTCATGCAACATTCTCATACACAAACAGCATATGGCCAGAAGTGGAAAACTGTGCTAGTTACATTACATTCGCACTGTAGTGCAGCCTTTTACAATGGCAGCATACACCACTATGTTTATTACTCAGGCCTACAGTAAAAACAAAAGTACTGCAGAATGATTCTATCTTGCCAAGCTGTGCATTATTAATTTACAGTGGGCCCCTTTTAACCACCTCCGTTTCGCTCTGTTGGACAAAACAAATTTTAAAATGTTACTTGTAAGGTAGGACATGTACAGGTCACACGCTGGGCTAGTTTAACCCGGCAGGTTATGCTCAGTAATTCAACTATGCCTGTGCTGCATTCATGTGCAACTGAAATTAAGTTAAATAAGTTAAATAAGAGTTGGAACACCCCCTCAAGTTGTAACTTCTACATAACAATGCTACTTATTGTTCTATCCATAGCAAACCGACTACTCTGCTAGCATTATTAATGTTACATTAGCTGCCCTTTTTCAAGTGGGATGTCAGATCCATAGCATCAAGTACTCCTCGCTGAAGAACCAGAAGCCCAGAGGGTGCAGTCGGATTACCGTGTGGGATGGAATATGCAAAGTTGCTTATTGTGTGGCAATTATTACTGGTGTTTCGGGTGTACCGGGAGGAGTTTTGGTTGTTGAATACATCTTGGAGAGACTAATGCATTACAACAACAACTGAAATGTGTATCAGACCACCTCCTGAAGTGATGAGTGATTGGATCTGTATTGGTTTTACATTTACATTTACATTTGTAAATGTAATGTTTTAAAAGTGAGTTTACACTTGAATATATTTTCTGATATAATTCTAATGCCCAAAAGATGGATAAAGTGACCAGCTGTAAACAGGGCCAGTAAATCAACCAATTAACCAACAACATAAATCCTCCCAGTGCATCCATTGCATTTGACTACCCAGTGTACATCATATTAGGATACAATCCAGATACTAGTCACATGAAGTGACCAGGTGTAAACAGGGTCAAACACACTGCCGTACAGCTTCATCTAGTTTTCTTGCTTGTATAAAGGAATCATGATTTTAAGTAACATTAACCCTAAATGTGGTTATCCTGAGCAGTTTCTGAGAGACTCCTAGACGTCCTCTAGACTTACTGATTTACGGATTCATTTTTAGTTTAGTTTTCACTACATTAAATGCTGTGTTTAAGCAAGCCATGCAATGATGGTGCTGCTCTGCCAGCCACTTAAGTTGGCCTACATTAGTTCAGGTAAAGCTTTGGTGTGTTTTTGCTGTGTGCATTTACTCTAATAAACAGCATTTAGTTTTAGTTCAGTACACCTCTCAAATTATTCACCACCTTCGTGGCTATAAAAGGGTCTTTCTGAGCTCCGACTGTTTTAGCGATCAGGCACCATAGCAAAAAGAAACACAGCACAGGCAAACAGCAAACAAACACTTTTTAAAAGTACATCACAGTCAGCTTTGATTAGATTCCAGGATTCACAGAGAAGTGTTTGCAAAGTAAAAATTAAGTGATAATGAGAACGCAATCTCTCTGCACTGCCATCACCTCGCGTAATATTAGAATATCATACAGCAGGAAAAAGGGAGAAAGTAATTAAATTAGCCCCGTTTTTTTTTTCCAGGAAACATGCAGCATGAATTAATGATAAGCGACAAATTACAGCAACATTAATCAATTCAAATATATAAGCCTCATGCTGTGTTGGTGTTTTTGCCAAAAGGGCAGGACTGGCAACCTAAAGTATTTTTTATTATTATTAATCATTAATTTATTTTAAAAACCCTGCGTATTTTACTCACAAATACCTTTTGAGGCCATTTACGCTTTTGAGAATGGGCAGGGTGTAGCATGTGACATCAAACTGGCTATGCTTCTGTCCCTCCCAAACCTTACCGGTTATTCAGAACAAGAATCAATATGAACTCATGTCTACTCTCTGCATTTGAAGAACCAAATCACAGTTCATTTATAGAAGTACTAAACTTACATAATTTCAACTTGCGAATGCATTTGCAAACAAACATTTACTGTGAAAAAGTGCTTTCACACTTAGATTACATAGATTCAATGCCCAAAACTGCAGGAGCACAGCCCCTTCTGTAGTTTTGTTGGAGGTGAATGACCAAATGCAACCTTAGCTGGCACATATGCCTGCATGCGAGAGTCTCTCTCTCAGCTCTTTAACCTGATAAATGTTTTTACTGTGATGCCGGACTTAACACACTTGGTCATAGTTTGTCACTACGTTGTGTGAAATTCATTAAATGAGAGTTGCCGTATTTGCTTTCTGCTTCCATGTTACGGATGGACCTGATGTTCTTCAGAGATGCTTATAAAAGGATGTGTGTTGTCAGTGGCCTGGCTGTCTTGTGCCAGTCAGAAGTGGTCATGGGGTTTTAATAAAATAAAATTGTCCCCCTTCACTTCTGGAGATGTGGTGCCACTCCTGGTTCAGTCTTCATTCAGAAGGAACCAATCACAGTTCACATTTCAGAGGCACATGACTGTCCTTGCTGTTACTCTGAACACACAACAACAAAAAAACTCAGAAAACAGCCAGCAGAACCAATCCTACAAATTCTCGCTCTATGAACAAAACGTGAAACTTACGGAGGCCGGCCTGCGTAGGTGGGGTTGGGACCCTCTCCTCTTCAACACAAGGATCTCAATCAGTCAGTATCATATTAGCATGATTAGATTCTTCCACAGAGCAATTGTAGAAACTCATGTACTTTAAATTCACAAGACGAACACTGCTATTTGGTGTTCTGAGGTCAAGAATGAACAAGGGATGCAATAATTTAGGAATTCCTCCATGTACGCATGCATAAAGCAGACATTACAAATTCAGTAAAAGCATTAATTTTAGTATATTTTAATGTACATATTATAATTTAATTTATGTATACTTTATATAATAAGATATTTTAGTGGTGGTTTAATGGTGCTTCATCCAATGCTTTTGGGAGAAGTTGGGAATTAGGCTTTTTTTATTAGCACTGATTTTAGATTAAACAATGAATGAGCAGATTTCACAATACTTTTGTCCATGTAGTGTACTTCATCAAATGTCTGTTTAAAATATGGGTCAAGTCTAAACAGCGGTCCAATTTTTTTTTAAGTTAATCCAACCAATGACATTTAGCATCCCTCAAAGGAACTGAACTGATCTCGGAAAACTACATTGCATAAGGGGCTCCTGAGAGGTGCAGCCACTAAGTGTTAACCGCATCATGGAAAGATGATCCAGGGAGATATTCAGTGACATTGTCTTAGTAGCAGTTTGAAAAGATGTGGATGGCTGGCTTCATGTGACTCAGAGGAAGCATGTGCCTTCACCCTCCCAGCACGGGTGGCATCATGTGCTGGGGAGTCCTAACTACTGAGTGGGAAATAGAAATGACTAAAATTGGGATGAAAATTGTGTTAAATTTCCTTTTATAAGCATTGCATAATCATAAATGCCACAGACTGCAAACCTAGAGCTGATTCACTCAGACGGACCCACGAAGTGAAATGGAGCGAGGCACTATGGACAGAGGTGATACAGAGGGCACAGGGTGGCTGAAATTTGGCCTATGACAGCTATGTGCCAGCCAGTAGAGAGACTATTATACGGATGCAGGACGCCACAATAAGGATCATTTCCTGCTCTATGACAAGTGAATGGGGGCATGTGTGTAGGAGCAAATATAATGAAATGATGGAAATCTGCAGAATGCTCGTCATTTTCTGCTGATGGCGGCGAGCAGCGGGGCTCCGGCCGTATTTGTGCTGTTGCCTTTGTCAGAGATGTCAGGGGTCCATTACCGAGCCTAAAATCATTACCTCCCTCATAAACAGCAATGATGATGATGGTGGTGGTGATGATGATGATGACGGTGATGATGATAATGGTGCAATAAGAGGCGCTGTCCATCTCCAGAACGATCTCCCACCTTCGCACTGCATCCCTGCACTTTCTGGTCAAATATGAAAATACCAATTTTGATGTGAATTGAGTTTAATAAACATAGTGATTTCACTCCCCCCACCTCATTTTCCGTTATGAGCTGCATTATGGCCCGAATGAAATGAGATACTTTATGTGGTACACACAAATGAAATTAATATTTGCAAGGCAGAGTGTGTGTGTATGTGTGGAGGCTTAATCAGTAGTTAAATGAGTATAGCAGACACAGGAAGAGTCCTTCTCAGACAGCACGTCTGGCCAGTCTGTTCCAGCTCAAGCTCTGCACACTGAAAAGGTCCAGTGCTCTCACTGCTCATTAGGAAGTAATACCATACACAAACACACACATGCACAGAGGGACTCTCCTGGCCCAAATACACAAAGGAACTGTCACTCTTTCTATACAGACATCTACCATAATATCCTGAGGCGTCCGCCATAGTCTATTCACTCCATGATCTAACCTCATAAGAATGTTCACGTAGTCACAGACAAGGAGATCAAGTGCATGTGCAGAGGATATTCCAGCAGCATGCAAATAACATCCATCAAGTCTAAAGATCAAGTGCAGCAGTATAACAGGGTTCAATCCAACTTGCTTTAGCATCATTACAGTCGATTACTAGTTATGCTAAGTATTCCAGCCCTCGGCTCCAAAAATGATGTCCGGATTTTACGCTAATTTACAGAAGAGAGAAAAATCTGCTGCTGGAAATGGACTGACCGGCAGCGTGCTTCTCTCTCCAATTTCCATCAGTCATATTGAGTCATGCCTCACTGGTTGCATGATTCATTAAAGGGAAGTATCAAAATTCCATTTAACGACACAAGACACTCTAGCAAAAAGGGGGAAAACTGGCTCCAGTGTGGTGATGCATGAACCAAGCTTCCTAAAAGAGTGTGTAGCTTAGATGCATGCTTCCAGAAAAAAGTATTTTAATTGGTAGAGAACTTTTGAATTAAGTGGAGGCTTTTCAAGAACAGCTCATTAACATAAACATTGCTTGAAAGTAAGTATTAGTTAAGTTTTACATCTACGGTGCCAAATGGAACCAAAAATGGGTTAAAAGGCGAAGACCCTATTTAAATGCTTACAGAACATCTACAGAAAATAAAGCTTTAAATCTTTAAATAGTAGCCTGTGGTCCAGATGCCCCCTAAGTAAGCTTTCTGTGCCCGTGCCCATCTTCCAAAACTTTTTAATACCAACAAGATAAATCACTGACCACTATTCGATCACCAAAAGTAAAAAAAAAGGAGCCTGAAAGGATATCCTAAGGCTCTCTCATTATACATATAGAACAGTTTTATTTTCCCCAAGGCAGTAAAAGAGGCTCCATCAGCTTAATAGACATCTACCATGTTGTTCTACCTACCATAGTAACTGTTTAATAGCAGGGATGACCTTGATCAAGGATACTGATACAAATCTCCAGTACTGGCCACTGAAACTGTTCCATCCAGCATAAAAGAAGCAGAAACAATAAAGGAACAACTCAGCTTATAACAAACCAGGCGCTTTTATGGTGATTGGATGCAATAACTAATTTTGCATGACTGGAGCTTCATATATGTATGCTTTCTTTTAGAGTACATAGCTTAGAGCACATAGCTTCTGAGTACTATAAGGTTTCCCTGACCCCCCCAAAATAACAAATAAAGGAATCAGTGTGAAGGAAACACCTGCAAAATGTAAACAACTTCTAAATATAACTTAGAGTATTCAAAAACTGTATTAGTATTAAAATGGCAGTAAACTGGAGTCTCAATTTCCTCAGTTCTGGGCAAAAATCCATTCTAAAAATTGACTTCTTAAAATTGAATTACTTCTTTTTAAAAACAGAAACCATTAAACCTTTAAAAAAAAAGGTTAAGAGTGGCTTAGTTTACTACTGATACACACAGTTAACAACCAAATTTTGCTCTGTGCTTTTTTGTTGACAAACCTTTAACAGTACAGACAATTAAAAATATATTTTTTTAAAATACCGTCAATACTGAATGAACCAGCAGACCACCACTGCATTAGAAATACCCCATGTGAGATGTCTACATTTCCAGAATGGTTTTAAACATCAGTTGTCATTTCAGAACAATTTTTCAAACCATTTTCTGTGTGAATGGAACAAAAGCATTTCAGAGTGAGTCTGTGAGCCTTACTGGTTACCAACCTGATACCCTAACAGTAGATAACTGTACAGTTCATCCTTTTCAGCCAGTGCTGCTTATGGCATTCACCAAACAAAAACAGAGCTAGTTTAAAGGTTTTAGCGCAGATTTACTCTGAGCTTCTACTGTGAACGTGATTTTTTGAGAGTTTTTGTTGCAATTTTTGACTTTTGAGTCATGTAAAGCCCCACACTGCAATATGCTGTTGGTAAATTTGCCCTCTGTTGGTCATGCGACAAAAATGGGACACTCGAACATCGTCAACTAATCAATATTGTGAGTTGTTGTCGGCCATTTTTTACGATTACGCTGTCGATAACGTCCTGTTCTTGTTGCAGCCCTTATTATAAGCATCAATTTTGCGAAACACAGCTAAACTGTGTCGTCGAGTGTTGAGTTAAGCGTATGTAGGAAGGACTGTGTCTGATAAAGTGCGTAAACAGTTTATTAAGGGGGGTCCAGCGCTAGAGTATCGACTCTGTGAGGAATTGGCCGCAAGTCAAATCTATTTGATGACCGCTTATGTTCTACAGACATCTTTTCCTCGAACCACATACCCAAACCAATAACCACATGTACATCACAACCAACTGACATCTACACCCATTTGAATCAAATCTAGCTTTTAGGAGGTAGGCACAAAAAGCTGTGGACAACAGTTTGTCTGGCATCCTCACAGCAGCAAGTTTTCAAAGAGCTCCGCAAAGGACAACCATGGAAAGAGCAACGTGTAGCCCTTCAAGAGCCATAAGATAACAGCAGCCGAGGAGAGGCTGCCAATGGTGGACATGGATCCCTATCAAATACCACACTTCGGCCCTTAGGGACAACTTTGTTGCCAAAGCTCTTCACATCGCTAACAGCTAAACAGCGGTAGCCCTCCGTTTGAAGTCCAGATAACAGTGGGCTAGTTTTCTCCAGATACCATGTGTCTTGTTTGGAACTCTCGCGAGCAGATGCTAACCAACTCTGTTTCTGTGGGGAGGCATGCTAATTGTTTTTAGAGCTGGCAGAGGGCCAGGCGTTTCGATGGTATCAGCCCATTTGGCTGCCAGCTCAGCACTCAGGCATCTGGCATTCCTGAACATAATGAAAAAATAGCAGAACAGCTCCGGCCTACGTTCGCCCGGGTAATTAAAAGGCCCTTTTTACGCGTCTGATAACTTCCTGAGCGACTCCCGAGTGCTTCCTCCAGCTCCCCTTCTAAGGTCTCCATCTCTGACTCTCTAGACTAGTTCTTCCTCCCCTCCCTCTGCTTGCTCTCTTCCTCTCTTGCACCCGCTCACAGTATTTATTTATTGCCCCAGGCCAATGGCTAGAGTGCTCAGGCGTTACCACCCTTTAACTACTCCACCGGGTTACCAAGCCTGGAACATTCCTTAGAAGTCTGGCTGCAGATCACAGGCATCCAGCAGGAGACTGACATGCCTGGGTCACTGGAAACACCTCTCTGAATATTTCAAAACAAGCAATCATGGGTCACAGGCGCACACACACACACACACACACACACACACAAGAAATTAGAAAGCAAAAGCTTAAAGGAGTAATTCTTCTCTTTTAAAGTGATAGCACTCGTACACAGGCGTTAGATGCCATTTAAAAAGGGGGTTAAGATTAGTGCAACTAAATCTAGGCCACTGCTTAGTTCACTTTAATCCTGAATCATATTAAATACATAATTACACAGCTGCAGGAAAATGTCTCCGATTACCATAACAAAAAAAATATGAAAGACTCTGAGCTGGTGAGACTTCAATAGCAAAGGATGAAATCTGGTAATTAACAACTTCCCAGCACTCCATCATGGCAAGATAACACACAGCACAGTTGCTGTAAGCTGTGACACCAGGCTAAGAACCCCCCCCCCCCCCGTCCACAAACACAAAACACAGAGCGCTAGGCTTTCCTCTATCAGCATCCGGCGCAAGGGTCTCTAATTCACAGCCATTTGGACACGTTAAGAAGCTGCGAATCGGCAAAAGAACACTAAAAGATCAATTATACTGCTTCAACAACTAATCCAAACCAAATGAAGAGAATCAGGCTAGGGGGGAGTGGATCTCCAAGCCAGACTGTACCACATAACTAATGTTCACTACTCAAACATGGACTAAGCCCAATAAGAGAGGCAGAAATATTAGGCCGATTGCGATATGTCCAGATAAAGACCAGCCTGCTTATTATGCAGTTAATCAATTTAAAATGAGGCAGCCTCTCTCATTATCACTAAGCTTCTAAACATTTAGGGATGAGATGGATTCATTATTAAATAAATGTTATAATTACAGGTCTCCAAGATTTAATAAGACAAAATGAAAACGTTAAGAGCAGACTAATCTTTAGATAGCTAAGCACTTACTCTTGAACAGCTGAGACACAATGTGGAAACACAAAAGGAAAAACATAGGAAGATGATAAGCCATACAGGCCTTCATGTTATTGCTGCACAGGCTTAAATTTAAAAGGTGGCTTAGGCTGAGATTAAACAGTTTTTCATTTGCAACATTAAAGCAAATCAACACACAGTGTGCTGTATATGAGAGCAGAAACCCTATGTATGATCCAATGCTTCAAGTATATGGACTGAATATCACATATGTTTACACGTACAATAGAGAACATTGAAGTGATCAAAATTACACTTGATCGTATGATATCTTATATTGAATCTGGCATCCCAGCAAGATCCCACATACATCCCCTCTTGCCCCCCCCCCCAAAAAAATGGAAGAATGACACCATGTGACATGATTTGTACAGTCTCCAAGCTTTCATGAATAAATGTAACGTTATGATTATTAACAGTATTAATGAAACTTCAGAAGAAGGCTGAGGGGCATTTGTTGCAGCCAGCTCATATTCTGATTCATATACTGTCGCACAGGGGAGCAGAAATAGTAATGAAACCAATGTATCATTTAAGATCGATAGTGTGTGCACCCAGGACTGATGGATCATACCACAGTATAATGTTTCCTATCAAAGTTAATACATGCAAAACCAGCACTGCTGCGCTGTACACCGCTACGAATCATAAGCTTTATGTGTAAGTGTGTGTGCGTGTGTGTGTGTGCGTGCTTGGGAGAAGGCCAGAATGCACAATAGAAAGTAAGAAATGAAAAAATGAAAGGAAGAAAACAAAAAGAAATCAATAATTTAAAGAAAGCATATCTTAAAAGAAAGAAAGAGAAAAAAGGGAATAATACGAAAAAAAAGAATAAGTTAGAAAGAATATCAGAAAAGAAAAAAGAGAAGCTCAATATAAAAAAGAAAGAAACAAAGAAAAAAAGAAAGTACTCAAACGAAAGAAGGAAAAATAAAGAAGAGAGAAATCTATAAAGTAAAACAAAATATCAAAAAACAAAACACTGAGAAAAAATATGAAGGAACAAAATCAAGAGTTAATTTTAATACATTGGGAAAAGAAATGTCTAGAAAAGACAAGAAAAGGAAGGAAAAAAAGGAAGAAAAAAAATTAAATGAATAAAAGGGAAGAAGATTGATTGAGAAAATTGAGAGAGAATATCAAGAAGGAAATAAAGCAAGTGCATCAAGAAAAAGAAAGAAAAAACAAATATCAAGAAAGAAAGAAAGAAGATTGAGGGGGGAAAAGAGACTACAAATTGGATGGTGTGTGGGTATAGCCTAAACTGTGTGTGTGTGTGTGTGTGTGTGTGTGTGTGTGTGTGTGTGTGTGTGTGTGTTCCTCTCTCTGACCCTGAATGTCTTAGTGCAATCTGTGTAGGCTTGTATCAAACAGCTCCCCTGGCCTGTAAATGGGGCCCAGGAGATAGTGGCCAATCACACTCCTCCAAACAGCTTCATTCATCGAGCTGGAGTCCGGCTTGTACATCACCAGCCTACACGCCGACTCCACTGGGACTAACAGCCAATAGCACCGGGGCCGCACAAATAACACACTCTCAGAAACAAGTGTGTGCACACAATGACACGTTGATGGACACACAGAGCAGATACGAGCCCGTGTTGAGAACAGGACCGCTATAAGGACACTGGAGTATTAAAAACCATGTCCAATGGCTTCTCATATATCACACCCATCTATTCCATGTCATTCAGGACAAGCACAAACACTAGCATACCCAAACCCCCCTCAAATATGCGGGCAATATTCTTACTCTGCCTCGACCTTCCACACAACCTGCATAACATTAGCTTGTGGAGCAAGGCATGATGCAATAAAGAGTGGTCTCAGCATTAGCATCACACACCTGCATCAGCAAAAAAACACAAGGCCGGCCAGACTGCCCCATCAGTCAAATTGCCACTTCTAAAGACAGAGCAATAACACACAATATTGCAGGCCGAGTAAGTCCCGCGGCAATCTGCAATCTCATTTCCACACAGTGCCCCTACAGGGATGCGGGATGAGACACCAATCGGTTATTAGGGTCCAGACCACGACCCTGATGCATAAAGAGAGAGGGAGAAAGAGTGTGAGAGAGAGAGAGAGAGAGAGAGAGAGATCCACCTTTTTATCGGTCCACAGGGATGAGAGCAGAGGAGAGTGGGTCCCTCTCAAGCTGCTGTGCTATTTAAATAATGGAGTCAATATGAGTTTGAGCAGCAACGGGCCAGAACTCTGATGAGGGGTCAAAGGGTCATGGCTCTGGAGAATCAGCGGCCGGTGCGTTTTAACTTAAATTTGCATTTAACGTAGAGCAGGACAGAACAAGTCACACACACCTAAATCAGCACAACTCAGATTAAAGATGGGGAATTTGATGACATTTGATCAATGTAATGACTAGTTATGTCTCAGTATGCTTTTCTGTGCTCATTTCATTTAGAGAGAGAGAGAGAGAGAGAGCTTGGATGTGGGGCTCCCGAGTGACGCAGCCACCAAAACACTGGCCTTATAATTCATAGATGGCTGGTGTGTTAGCTAGAAGTCCCATAGAGCATAACTGACCTTACTTTTTGGTGATATGATGGCCCACCCTCTCTCCACAGGACTAGGACACGATGCTAGCCCCTGCAGGCCTCTGTTAGCTAATGTAACCGAATTAGCAGTTAGCGCTGTGCTCCAAGCACGTTCAGCTGTCCAGTGACGTTGTGTTAGCAGCAATTTGCAAAGATGTCACTAGGAGAAATGCAAGCTAGGCCAGGAGTGGTCAAGGGAGGGGATTGGGGGGGGTCTCCCTACTCTAACAGACCTACTAAACCTGGCAATTAACAGGTGACTTGAATCAGGTGTGCTTGAGCAGGAAAAGCAAAAAACTGTGCAGGAATCCAACACCCCCCAGAACCGAATTGCCCACCTCTGAGCTAGGTTTTACCCTCCCAGCAATGGTGGTGTTGTGCAATATGGGGAGGTCTCAATAATACATAAAGGCTTCAATAATCAAACAGTGTGTAGATTAACACATGATTCCATCCACAACTCACTGTAACATTGTGTGCTGTATTTGGTTGTGTAAGTATACTGTACATCTCTGCTAAAAACAGAATAACCTAATGAATACTTAATCACAGCACAAAATACAGTGATTACATACAGTCCCAGTCAAAAGTTTGGACATACCTGGTCAAATAATTCTTTTCCAAAAAAACAAAGACAGTGGGGACACAGGGGTATCCACTGTAGTTAGGATTTCTCAGCTAGGGGGGCTTTTAAGTAGGTCTAAGTTATAGGACTATGGCAATGTGCATGTGTGGGGGTAGAAAATTCTCTGAAACTATGCAACTACAGTAGGTTAACGTACATTCTTACATACACATTTACTCATCTAGCAAAACCAATATACCCTTAATAGCCTATATGACCAAATCATCCCCTTTCAGTTCAACCTACAACTTCGACCTACCTGAAACCCCCAGCCAAGACATCCTAACTATGTCCCTTTTTGCTAATGGTCTCATTAGCATTTGGATCAAATTATGTTTTTTTGATGATGATGATGATAATAATGACGAGCACACTTTCAGACCTCAGACCCTCTGTTGAGCACACAACAATCCTGTTTAAATCAAGTAGCAATTGTCCTGCATGAACTGCTTCAGCTCCGTTTCCAGCTAAACTCCTGATGTCTTCTAAATACCCAATGTGTCATGGTCATCTGCTCAACCTCATGGTGTTTTAGTCATCCAGCGATACAACGTGGTATGCATCAGCTGCCCTACAGCACAAAGGTCAAATGCAATGCCTCAACAGAATCCTTGCCACATTTGATAAGTTTTCCATAATATTTTCCAGATACATTAGCATGTAGCAAAAACAAAAACACCACAAACTGTACCTCCTTACCTGTTCTAGTAGTTTCCTGTATCTTAACGTGGCTTGCTGGATAAGGTCCCGGACTGTCCAGCCTTCCTTGCACGGCACAACCACGCCAGTGCGTCCAAAAGTTACTGTGACCTTCATCTTGTGTATGTCCAGATATGCTGTTTGGTTCACCACCACCAGCAGCAGCAGCAGCAACAGGTGCTTCCACGGTCAGGAGCTGCACTCATACAGGTGCTCTTCAAACTTCTCAAGGCCTGGGTGGGCTACAAGGCACAAAACGACCTGTTAGAGACATGAAGCTGAATGTACAAGCTGTAGTAGCTCACTTATAGCTATAAAAGACAACAGTGTAACTTACAGCAGAGCCAGAGACACCAGCCAGCAACCTACTTACCAACAACCAACCTCACAGCACAGAGAGAGAGAGAGAGAGAGAGAGAGAGAGAGAGAGAGAGAGAGAGACACAGAGAGAGAGAGAGAGACAGAGAGAGAGAGAGAGACAGAGAGAGAGACAGAGAGACAGAGAGAGAGACAGAGAGAGAGAGACACAGAGAGAGAGAGAGAGACACAGAGAGAGAGAGAGAGAGAGACAGACACAGAGAGAGACAGACACAGAGAGAGACAGACACAGAGAGAGAGAGAGAGAGAGAGAGAGACACAGAGAGAGACAGAGAGAGAGAGAGAGAGAGACACAGAGAGAGAGAGAGTCTGAGCACGCGGATAACAGAGTGGTATTTACGGCTTAGCTGTTGCCAAGTTACCGCGCTGGCAATGTTTGGCTAACGTGATTGTAGCACTTTCTGCTAACATCCAGAACTGCTCGCTGTATTCCAGCAGGAGTGGATGGATGGACGGACGGGACAAGGAGGGGGGGTCGAGTTAGCACCACTGCTAAGCTAGCTAACTACTTCTCTGGCGTCGCTAGCCACTTCCACCTTCTCTCCGTTGGCCTTCACACCTTAGCTAAATAACATGAGCAAAGTTTCTGAAAAGTCGTCGTGTGTGTCGCCCGTGTTTGCATGGCTCTGAACTCAGGTCCGAAAAGCACTTACTTGGAGAAGACTGGAGACGCAGTCGGGTTGAGTTAGAGCGGTAAAAAAAGAAAAGAAAAGAAAAGCTCAGATCCGAGCTGTCTGGCTAAGCACCATTTGCCATCCTGTTATTCACCCCCGGGAAGCTGTTCCGCCGTGCCCGCAAACAGGCGCTTATAAACGACTCCCATCAATCGTGAGACTCATTTATGTCAGTGTTTTCTGTGATGAAGTCCTTTCGCCATTCCAGCTCCAGCTCCAGCTCCAGCTCTCCTCCGTCCTGCACTCTTCTCCAAAACTGTGCAGGGCCACGCACTGGAACTTTTGTTAAAGGGCCAGCGCCCTGTTTGCTGCCTTCGCTGTCTGACCCCTCTTTTCCATGCCCAGCTTCTATGAACTGCCAGGGTTTATGCCTAACTGCAGCTGTTTTCCCCCCTCATATCTGCACTGTTGGACAAGTGCACTCTAAACAAGTGCTGTGATCGAAAAACAAGCCCTAGGCCCTCTAAGCACACCGAAGTGTGTTTCTCCAGCCTGCTCCTGCAGTTATTTCAGTGGTTTGCCTGTTCTATGCTACTCCCAGTTCAACATTTAAAGAGGCCCTAGAAAGAAAAAGTGTATTTTTCTTGGCATAGTCGAATAATGAGAGTTCGGTGCATGAAAGTGACACATTTCCAACCCCAAACACTTGTATCTTCACTAAAAACAGGAAAGAAAGTCCTGCATTTTGGATGATTTTCTTTATGCGCTAAAATGTGCAGAGACCCCGCCGACTACCGAAAGCCCCAATAGCTCTGAAGCTGCAACGTGACGTTGATTTGATGTCTTCTTATGTTGTTGATTTAGTTTTTTACTGATTACTGATTCGGTAAAGCTTGTTTGTGACCAGTTGTAAAAAGCACTATACAAATAAATCTTATTTGATAAAGTGAAAGCTGTGTACGCGTGCTAAGCTCCATCTCTAGCCAATCGGCTTTCCAGCATCCGCTCCCTCGAAAAAACAAATTGTCTGACTACCCCAGACGAGAGCCAACCAAACAGAAAGAAAATTCAGAAACGCAGCAGATGGAAGCCAACCGTGGGAAAACGAGTGTGTGCTTGGCTAAAAGCTAATCCAGCAGTCTCTTCAGCTACAGCACTGAGTGGACACCAAGAGGACAGCAAAACTTTCTGGTAAGATTGATATAATAAAATATTGCGAAGTTCTTGTTACAGTGCTGCAAAATAGTACGGTATGCGATGTAATGCTACATCACAGTGTAGTAAACCAGCTAATCAGAGAAGAGCTGTTTTTTTTTCCTTATGATCCCACCATAAAAGGAAAATCAAATAACAGGGTTGTAAAAAGCATGTGAAATCACATGTGAGCATTTTTCCCTCCAACCAGTCACCTACTATTTAAACATTAAAGAACATTGTATACTGAAACAATGCATTCTGTGGCTCATCTAAAAGTAATGTTTACAATAAAATGAATGTACAATTTCCCTCTTGATGTAGATGAAGTTTTGCAATAAAGCTCATGTGGAAGTACTAGAAGTCTATAGTCCTATATCATTATGTTATATTAGCTTTTAGCATTGGTGTAAAACCAAAGAAGCACTCTTCAGACACTTACATGTCTGTGTGTGTGTGAGAGTGAGAGTGAGAGAGAGAGAGAGAGAGAGAGATCCACCTTTTTATCGGTCCACTGGGATGAGAGCAGAGGAGAGTTGGTGTCTACTACATTTAAGGGATGGGGGAAATTAGATTTTTAACAGTTAACCAGTCCATTAAATTCCAGGTAGTGTTGTAGTAGTAATAGAGACTAAGTCAAGTTTGACACCTGGACAAGTTAAGTCTGAGTCAAGACCAAGAGTGGATGAAATAAAAAAACTAATTCATCATTGATTTCCTTTCCTATTAATTGATTTATCATGAATTTGCAGTCTTAAAAGACCCAAGACTCAGGTACTACTCATATCAGTATCAGTGCTTCTAGTACCAATATCAGTATGAGAATGAGTAATACTAGTATTCAGATAAGTATCAGTACTAAATGCACGTTTGGGGCAATTGCCAAACTTTGCCAGGAAACCTTTACCCAAGCTGGGACAATTCTGTTTTAAAGCACTCGCATGATAACGGCCTATTAAATTAATACTAAAGGAATTTCTACAGGAGTCCTATCAAATCTTTTAGACAGTTCAGATCATTACTACAGTTTAACGTAGATAAGTATTATTAAAGTAAAAACAGAGATAGAAAAAGCAGCATATACATGAAATATACACAACATAGGAAATAAAAATTTGCATTTTGTAAAGGAACCTCCCGGATTCCCAGAGCCCTCCTGTCCTGCAGATTTTGTTGTTTTCTCTGCTCCCAACACGTCTGACTCAACTCATCAGTTAATTAGGCCCTTCCTGAGTTGAACTGGGAGTGCCAGAGGAGGGAAAAGATTCAACTGGACAGAAAAGTGTTCTCCAAGCCCATGACTGAGAGCCACCGGCCAAAGTGATGTGCTTCATACATCTAAATTAGTGGACAGTGTAGTTGGTGCCGGGCCAGCTAGTATTGATTTCCCATCATCCTCGACAAGATCTAATGAAAAACCTTTTGCCATAGTAGCCGGCGGTGATAAGTGTGTTGATAGTTCATTGCGATCTGCTTATGCTGGAGTTTCTTTTCTGGGTCACAAAATAAAACTGCCTTGCTTAAAATTGCTAATTAGACCCCGAAGTGAAAGCAGTGCCGAGTGAATTCATTTTTAGGTTGCGGTTGAATAATTGAAAAGTGACCTATAAAAGAATCATTTTGTTAATCTGCTATCATAGCTGAGCTGAGAATGACATTTTAAGGAGCATTAGACTTTAAATTCCCTTGCAGCTCAAAAATATGTGTATTAGGACATTTTAAAACAGGAAGTTCTTAGTTGATTATATTTCGTTCAGAAAGTATGACTGTTTTCTTCAATACCTCCAGACTAACTTTCAGTGATTATACTCTTTGAGTCCGCTTTGACTTTGAAATGGCCGCTCCCAACCTGATGATGTTCCAAAGAAACATTTTTCTCTGTGTGAACATACCCCTCCCCTCTTTACTGGAAAAGGCTGGCTGGCAAGCAGCTCACCCCCTGCCTAAGTCCCACTGCTGCATCACGCTGTCCCATTCATCCTCGCCGCTCGCCTGCTCCTTTGAAACAAATAAATAGAAGAGTCCTGTCCTCCCTGTGTTCTCCTGTAGAACATTTTCCCTCCATTTTTACACACTACAACTGCCTCTTTTACAGTGAATGCCAAAGATGGGTGGGGGATTGTGTAACTTTTCCATTCACTCACAGAAACTTTTGTGGATACTTCTGTAATCACTTCTGTTTTCTTTTAAAGCCCCAGTGAAAAATATCTCAGAGCAGCACAGTTCAATCCCAGAATCCAGTGCGTTCTGTGTTTTTAGGGCAATGAATTCCTATCATTAAAAAGCCTTTATTGCTGGACTACCTAAAACTGGTGCATTTCACAACATGGGACTCAGCATGATACAGCAAAAGTCAAGACAATCCCGCAAGAATGTACCTCTTCTTCTACAGTCTTGACAATTTAAAGCAACAGCTTCCAACCTAATTGCAAAATAAATAAATATATATATATAAACTGTCAAACATCGGCACATTTCTTTTTTTACCACAAAGTAGAACAGCTAATACATAATAAAACAATACTATGAACTATACTGCTTTTATTTATATTGCATCACTTTACATAACAAGTTGAAACAAGACTTTACACAAGAAATTATACATTATAATTATTAATTATAAAGGCAATGCTCACCAAAAAAAGATCATTTACATAGTTTTATCCCTAACCCTGATGGACATGTAGATTGGCATTTTTCAAGGCATTTTTGGTGTCTAAAGCTAATGTAGAACATGTTTTCTTGTAAGTTCTACTCTATTTTTCTCAACAAATTAGCCAATTACCCAACCCATGTATTAGTACTCTCCCCCACATCACCTGTAATGCTCTCCACACTGGGAGGGTGAGGACTGATGCACGCCTCCTCCAAAACATGCACAACCAGCCAATGCCTCTTTTTTTTGAGCTGCCACCGATGCAACACCACCAGGTAACCAACATGCTTAGAGGAAAGCACCAGGTATCCAGCTCTGATGCATTGGCTACCAGTCACCCATGCAGGCAAGCATCACACTGCAGTAATGTTGGGAGAGGAAGGGAGAGAGATGAAGAGACATCCACCGGATGACATCAACCGGAGACAGCAAAGCCAGTTGTGCTTTCTCGGGCTCCGGCTGCTGATGGCAAGCAGCATGACAAAGTTTTGTTATTTTGTAAATAATGTCATAAAAAGTCAACAAAAATCATTTTCTGAAGGGCACATTGATTACTCTCATTGTTTAATTAAATAGTCTTATTTGTAACTAACCCCACAGTGTGGAGGCTGTACTTTAGCCTGGCTAGCTCTCACTGTGTCTCACTGTTTTTACACTTCTAAATCCTACTATGTAAAAAAGAATATGATAGAAATTATATATGTTTGTGTGTGACGAAGCAATTGCTTTCTTTTTTTAACTACATCATAGCTCAGCAATTAGCATTGTGCCAACTGAATCTCTACGTCATCACATGCTTTCTGCAGACTGCATCATGGTTTTGAGAATGTGGTTTTGGACCCTGTATGATATACTATATCTATCCAAAAAAAGATATATAGAGAAGTATATTAGTAGTATTAGAAGTATATTACTGCAATGATGACGGGTACTTTTTTTGCTCCTGGGCTCTCCCTACAGTTCGGAAGTTTAAATCACATTCATACCACTGCCATAAACACAAGTTGTGCTATGAGGTTCCCCCCATGGACAGCTGTAAGCATACATTTCTGGACAAGCTGAGAAATACAGAATCAGTATCTGAGGCAGTAGAGTTATTTTAGAGGATTCTACACAAATATGATATGCAGTGTTGCATATTTCTCATGCAGCTCCATCAGAGTTACATAGTGCTGTAGCAGCGTCCCAGACCAGGAATGGGATTCTACCTATTACAGTCAGTATACCATTGACAAGAAGCTGTCATTTTAAGGTAAAATGCTACGTAATGTTGCTTTAGTTAAGTTTTGAGACACTAAACAAATGAAATGAAACAAACAAAGACATCCAATAGCTGGGAATGTGGAGAGTTGAGCAATTACTAAACCCAATGTTTATTACATTCAATGAACAATGAGACTTTTTGCTTACTCCACCATTTTTTACAAACTTAAGTCTATTAATATATTATTTTAAACCATGCATTAGAGAAATACTGCCCACATTAGAGTGTTAATCAAAAATGCATTTGTGATAATCACAGTAAACACAAAAGCACACTCCAGAGGGATGAAGCCATATTAATTGGTCAGCCTTGGGGTTCTGCCTAAGGTTGCCCTTTGGCATTAAGCCTGAAACAATTTGTATTAAATATTGCAAGAGAACTGCCTACAAAGCAGGAGCAGGAAAGCTTGCTACGTGATGGGATTGTAAATACAAAAAACACTCAGAGGCTTCTATTTCTTTCAAGGCTAGTTTTTTTTAGTCACAGGTTTCCCAGTCTTAAGTCTAGAGGAAAAACAATAGCCAGTGGACAGTTGAATTTCTTCTTAAACTCTAGTTAGGAAACAACTGTGACTCCCAAAGCAGGAGAAGCATATTGCCACAGTATGTTACAGCTTCTAATATTCTGTCTTTATTTATCTTCTGGCCATAGGAATTTCTTTGGTATTGTGTCAAAATGATCATTAAAATGTAAGTTACCTAATATGTCTTCACACTCTAACGCTAATGCTTTTGAAATCAGACTCCCCTCAATGCTAGAAGGATGTCAAAATTCAAATGTAAAACATGCAACAGCACTGCTCTATTCATTTCCATATTCTTGCCCTACTGTGCTCATTCTGTGCCAAAATGGGTTTGAAAATGCTTCCTGGGCCGACTGTATTTTCATTTTCACAGCCTTTGACCACCCGACTATCAGCCCTTTAGGGCAGGGCCACAGCACACTAAACAGAAGAGGTGAACATGGTGGTCATATGAGTAATTTGTGCATTAACAGATAAGGTAGAGGAGAGTCTAATGCCGGCTCTACCTCCACACATGAAATGAAGCTGTAGCTGTAATTCTGCATGCCGGCTGGCAGACACAAGTGGCAGATCTTGAAGTGCCAGCCGCTTCGCCAGGCCCTTTTACAGATTGCTGTAGCCATGGCTACAGTGGTCTTTTTCTACAAATTGAGAACCCTAGGAACATCTATTCAGTCTATTCAGGAGTGGCTGGTCTGCCAAAACATCCGCAAGGATACAGAAACAGATCACCCAGGAAGCCACCAGTGGTTCCAGGAGAACATCAAAGGAACTACAGGTTTCTCTAGCCTCTTTAGTATAGTAAGAAATGACTTGGGCCAACATGCCTGGCATTCAGGTGGGAGTAGCAGGGGAAACCCCACTGCTAACCAAATGACACATCAATTCTCATGCACCTAGATGATCCCTAAAACCCTTCATATCTGGTGTGAAGCTGTACAATATGTATTTCACAGTTGGAACATCATACTAACTTTCAAACATGGTGGTGGTAGTGAGACAGTGTGGGGATGTTTTGCAGCCTCTGGATCTGGACCTGATCACCTGTCCATAGCCAGAGGCTGGGCTATAATTACGTCAGACAGCAAGACAATAATCAGAGGCAGAAAAGTGTGTTTGAAAACCTACCTATACACACACACATGCAGACTTGGCTTCAATTCTTTGCTTGGGCACTCTATACCAAAAATTTATTTAATTCCTGGGCAAGACTTCTACTGCTGTGCCTACCTCTGTAAAATGATCTGCAACTGTGTGCTGCTCTGGATAGGAATGTCTGCCCAAATGCTGTAAATGCATCTGTTTACTCTTTATGACCTTAGAAATAGAAGCTCTATATTGTACAGTGTGTGAATGGAGGGACTGTGTTATCATGGCTCGTAAGTCTGTGTGTATAAAAGCACATTACATGTATGCCTGTCGGCTCCATATGGATGCCTGTCTAGACTTGACCCCTGCAGTTTTGCTCTTTGTGCGTTGCACGCATGGTGTTGTGCGAATGCATCCCCGCTGTTCGTTAGCTGAAGTGGAGAGCCTAGGAACAAATCGATGTGTCTGTTCAACACGTCCCAGCTGAGGAGCCACTGCAGGGGGCAAGAAGCACTAAAGACGCCCTACGGAAAGATTAGATTTTTCCCACTAATTTGCAGTTTCATGCAATTTTGCCCATACCAACATCCATCTTACTTTAAAATTGCCTACTCAACAGTAAAGGACTTAATTAAGCACATGGCAGAGAGGCGGTGAGAGATAACAAACAGATGGACCAGGCCAAGAAGAGATGGCGAAAACTGGTTTACTCTGTTTTGTTACCTTGCTGAGTTATCGTGCCACATTTAGGACAGCTAGTTGGAGGGTGCCTCGTCATTCAAAGGACTGTGCTAAGAGTCTTCAGCAAGCTCGTCTCAAGACAGAAATCAATACTGTCACTTATTTGCTCTCAGATTTCGATCAGTTGTTTGCTGCAGCCTGAACTGTGACAAAATTAATTCTGTCCACAGCCTCTGTTCCTCTACAGCACGGTGTGTTTAGGGGTACAATAGGAGCCTTTTGTTTTGAGAATGAATTGCTTGAAAAAAAAAACAGATGAGGCCGACCTTCCATTGTCTTGCCTTTCAAGGTGTCCTGTACAATTACTGAATTGTGCACACAATCTCCGTAGAAAAGCTCTACCAAAAAAAAAATAGCATTCTCGGGGCAACTGAATATGAGCCTAAGCTGACCAATGCTCAGTGCCAAGTGTCAGTTAGAAAGGCATATAAAGCCACCCAGTACTGGGCGGTCCAGCAGTGGAACAACGTTCTCTAGAGTGATGGAGCGCCAAAAATATCCATAAGATGAGTTGGAGTGGCATTTGTGATCCAAAACTGACCGACCATTTAACATCAGTACCTGACCTCACTAATGCTGTTGTGGCAAAATGCAGTCAAAGCCTCACATAATGTTCCAACATCCAGTGCAGTACTCTTCACAGAAGAGTAATAAAAGAAGGGACACATTTGAAAGTATGTGTATTTGTAACAGGTGTGCATATACTTGCGGGGGTACTTGAAAGTTTACAAATCCGCAAATATCTGCATACATTTGACCTAAAACTTCATGAGACTAGATTAGTAGATAAGGATAAGGAGAACCAAATAAAAAAGAATTGACAAAAATATTAGACCTGGTCATTTGTTTATTAAGGAAAATTATCCAATATTACAGATTTGTGAGTTACAAAGGTTTGCGAACCGTTGCTTTCGGTATCTGGTGTGACACCCAATAACTGCACATCAGCTGTGCACATCAGCTTGGAGGTATTTTAGCTCATTCTTCCATACAAAATAGCTTCACCTCTGTTGGTGGGTTTCCTCCCATGAACTGCTTGCTTTAGATCCTTCCACAACATTTCTATTGGATTTCTTTTACTTTTAAAGTACCCAGAACAGTATTATTCTTTAACCATTCTGTGGTAGAACAACTTCTGTACTTAGGGTCGTTGTCTTGCTGCATGACCCACATTGAGATTTAGTTTACAGGCCTGTGCCCTGACATTTTCCTTTAGAATTTGCTGGTTTAATTCAGAATTCATTTTTCCATCAATGATGACGAACTGTCCTGGCCCAGATGCAGAAAAACTGTCTCAAAGCTTGATACTGCCACCATCATGTTTTACAGATGGTTACAGAAAGTTTTTATGCTGGACTGCAGTGCTTTTCTTTCTACAAACATAAAGTTTCTCATTTAAACCAAAAAGATCCATTTAGTCTCATTTGTCCACAAAACACTTTCAATAGCTTGTCCATGTGATCTTTAGCAAACCGCAGAAAGGCAGCAATGTTCTTTTTGAGGAGCAGCGGTGTTCTCCTTGCAACCCTGCCATTCACACCATTGCTGTTCAGTGTTCTTCTGATGGTGGACTCATGAGCATTAGCCAAATGTGAGAAATGCCTTTACTTGCTTAGAAGTTACCTTGGACTCTTTTGTGGCCTCACTGACTTACATGCCTTGTGGTCTTTGGTGGTCAACCACTCCTGGGATGGTAATAATGGTCGTGAACTTCCTCCGTTTGTACACAGTCTGTCTAATTGTGGAATGGTGGAGTCTAAACTCTACAGAGATGGTTTTGTAACCTTTTTTAGATTGATGAGCATCAACAACAATCAATCAGACAACTCTTCTTCTGAGGTCCTCAGAAATCTGCTTTATTCGTGCCTTGATTCACTTTCACAAACACGTGTTGTGGAGGTCAGATTTTGATAGATCCCTGTTACTTAAGGGATTTGACCTGATTGTCATCCCACTGAACAACTCTAATTTCACCTTCAATTATCAGCTAATCCTACTTTTCTACTTTTAGGACTTGTGACATTTTAGGTGAAATTCATGCAGAAATAAAGAAAATTCTAAAGGGTTCACAAACTGTATAATTGCTTCAAATGTGTATCAGCAATTTAGTGTACTAATCATAGTCAATCCTTCCCCACCTGTACAGCTGAATGCACTATAAAAGGCAGCTATAACAGACACATCACAGAGGCCTTGTCTGAAGGGCTTCCAGCATGCATTCATCTCGATGACACAGAAGTGTATGAACGTTTACATCAATCAAAGTCTGGTTCCCATTAATAACGAAGGCCAGCTCGAGCTGCAGCCGGCATTAAACAGCTGAATCGTCCACAGGAACCAGCTGCACCTATCCTTTTCTGCACATGTAGTCCAGACACATTCTGAAGCACTACTTCAGTCAGTACTACCACGCTGCACTATTCAGTATAATCAATCCAATATTACGGTGTCCACTGAAACAAAGGAAAACAGACCTGGGGGGACAGTTTGGCAGGGAGTTGTGCTGCAAGGTAATCTCTATCCAGCCTTTCTGAAAGCATTATACACTAAAGAACAACAGAAGTCCTGCTATCTATCGCAGCGTGGGCCTGACGTAAGTGCATGAGTAATATTTCCCATCTCCCTGGCTCTGTCACTCACTGCTTCTGAGATCACCTCATTCTGGCTGAAAAGCATGAGAACATTTCCTCTCCTCCATCATTTTTTTCCATTATGGCCTTACGTTTCGAGTGGCAGCATTATTTCCCCTTTCTTTTCCTGCAGCTGACATTTCTGTATTCCTATCTGGAGCGCTCACAAAGTCCTTGAAAAATTCTGGAGTCTTAAACGCCTTATAGCGAGACATACTCTATGCCATCTCGCGTTCTCATGCAAAAATGGGCTGAAAGTACCAAATTTCTCACCCTCAAAGGCCTGGCACCAACAAGTGTTACTGAGGAGCGCTATTCACTGGGAGACTCGCAGGAACACACACGTTTGCACCTGCGTCTAATAGACCAAATTAGCACCTTGTCACATAAGACGATTTTTTGTGTGTGTGTGTGCTTCTGCGTGTCTGCTGAAGGTAAAATAGGCAGTAATTATAACTAAGTTCAGAGGGACCTTTATGAAATTAATTAGGTGCATCATAATAGGCAAAGAAAATTGTTAAATCATCCTCATCTCAATTCTGCGGATTGTAACCATGGCAGTTTCGATTAGGCACACTCTCTTTTTTTCCACTGCAGATGGGTGCTCAGTGATTATAGATTTCAAGCTGATCAATGCATACACAGCTGAGGCTGTTGTGTTTCCGTCTAAGGAACGAAGATTGAGCTAAAAGTAGACTCAGGCGTGCCATCTTCATATGCTGGAGATTCATGGATTGCATCTGGGTCATTGTGCTCAGCTCTAAAGCTCTACAGAGTCTCTGTGAGATACCATTGATGGCAGTTGAGGTTTCCGGGGTATGCAGAGTTCGGGCTTTGTGGCTCGTGGTAAGAATCTGTAGCTTTATGATAAGTAAGGTTCTTTGTCAAGTATAAATGCTCAAATATTAGAGATCAACATTAAACTTTAATCAGCCATTACTTATGGAAACACAATACCTGACACCTTGTGCCACCAAAACGGCTCTGACCTGTCGAGGCATGGACTCCACAAGGCCTCTGAAGGTGTCCTGTGGTATCTGGCAGCAAGACAATCCTTCAAGTCATGTGGATCCATGGATCACATCGACAAGCCTTGGGCCCCCATGATTCTGTCAGTGGTTAATCAGTTTTACCTTCATAGTCCACTTTTGGTAGGTACTTACTGGTTCATTCCCCACAAGACCTGCCTGAAGCTTTGCTGATGCTCTAATCTAGTCATTTAGACATCATAATTTGCTCCTGGCTTTATGTTTGTCAATTTTTCCTTCTTCCGTCACATCAACTTCAAGAACTCACTAGCTGCCTAATACTATCAATCAGTGTTTTTTACTTCACCTGTTAGTAGATTTAAGTTATTGGTGTACTTTAAAGCCCATTATAACCTAGAGTTTTACTTCTAATTAAGTTAATCTGGCTCCTCTCTGCCCCCAGTGTAAATGCACAAGTATGTCTTAAGAATATCTTGAATATGTTGCCATGCAGGACCTCCCATCACAGCTCCAGCTCGTATCTATATATGGGCTGGTATTTCAATTACTGATATCAGAACTTCAGTAAACTGTGAATCACAATCTTAATTCATGGTAATGTAAACAATTTTCATTCACCAGTGATGGAGGGCTGTCAATCATGTACATTATTTTTCAGTAGTGTTTTATCATATTTCATTTAGTTTTGTGTTTTTTTTATGTAAACTTTACCAAACACTTCACTAAACTCCCAAGTTTAGTATTATACTAAAAAATGAAAATGTGCTCCCAGGGGCTTCGAGAAGCAAAGAGAATTTAAGGGTATTATTGCTACCAATCCTTATCTGTATCTTCAGCATTTTTACACCATAACAGAACAATACAGAAAGAAAGTAAGAAAGAAAAAGAAAACAAAGACAAAGCAAACAGCAAAGATCTGGAGGAACAGCAATAGAAAAGGGGTCCAGTAATGTAGTGAATTTTGATGTCTGAAATCCCATTAGTTTTCCCCAGGTTCCCCCCAAAGACTGTTTGGGCAGAATAAACCATATTTGGTTCCATGGGTCCAGGGCAGAAAAAATAGTGAGTTAATCTGCGGGCACAAAATGAAACACTGACTCCAGGGGTCACAGTGCTTTCACTCCACAAAAATATAAAACATTGTCATGCATGAGGCAATTTATTCTTTTTTTTATGGCCAAGCAGATGTGGACCAGGCAGGCGAGGAGTCATATGAACCGCTTAGATCTCTCTCTCTCTCTCTCTCTCTCTCTCTCTCTCTCTCTCTCTCTCTCTCTCTCTCTCTCTCTCTCTCTCTCTCTCTCTCGAGGTCACCATCATCTTCATTCCTCTTGATATGAAGGTCACAGTCATGACGATATTCTATAGTCCAAATACAGACAATTAAGTTATGTAAATTTACTAATTGAAAATCGAAAATCATCCAGACATTCCACTTGACCCCGTGGCTTTCGGAAGAGAAAACACATTCACCGTCGGCTCTATGTTATGTTATCCAAATCTCTCTGGAGAAGTCACTGAGCACTGACACAGCGAGGTATTATGAAGAATGTCAAATCAAATGACATCAAATATAGAAGTGTCTTATTTCAGAGCCGGATGTTTCACTACGCTCAGTAGCCTCATCATTAGATTAGAAGAAACCCGATTCTTTTCATTTCTTAGTTTATCGTATACTCATGTGGCAGCAGCAGTCTAACACTGTGTGTGAAATGATCCGCTAATCACTCTTCCCTTCATTAGGAAATCAGGAGCAGTACATTGAGCACACATTATATAGAATTGAATGAATGATTCTCATTCAGTAATGACAAGCTTTCTCATCACTCTGAGGAATGGATAAAAATGTAACAGTGCATTGTGGGTGTTCTGTGTCTATTTGCATCCAATGTTTGTGCGCAACCTTTTGTAGTGCATTGTGGGATTGGGATCTTAGCTCATGTGCTGTTTCAATGTTTGCAATTTCTCAAGCATGCAGAAGCACAGTGTTAATGATCACGGCTCAAATGCGTCTCAAACCCCCTCCTGAAGTGGTTTGAGCGATCAGATTTATATCTGTTTAAAATGCGTATTGAATGTGGCCTTATCTACATATAGTCCTGGTACTCGAGACACATGAAGTGACCAGGTGTAAACAGGGTCAATATCCAGCCACTATGACCCCTATTTACACTGGGTTACTCAAGTATCAGGATTTTATCTGAATAGGGCCAAGCCACATAAAAATGCAAGTGTAAATGCACCCACAAATCCAATCGCTTAAACTACTTCAGGAGGTGTTCTGATCCCCATGCAGTACATTGCTGGGCATGTGATCCATGTATGCGAGGAAGATAGGAAGGAAGGTACATGGTCGGGTTAGTTGGAATATGGACAGACACTGCTGTGCTAAACAAGCTGCTAATATCTGCTAAATATCTGAACAGCATCTTGTAAATGCACGGCAGCCGGAAACATTGTGATTTTCAAAGCAGCAACCATTTTTACCACAGCACTGGAAGAGCCTGAAAGGATAAACAACTGGTTGCTGCGTAACGAGCGGATTTGCATATTCCGTCCCACATAGCAATCGTATTTTTAGCCTGACTGACCAAAGATGCTTTGAATGCATGTGGTTAAAATCTCATCAGATCCAGATACTAGTCACATGAAGTGACCAGGTGTAAACAGAGTACATGCGTTTGGACACTACACTTCAGAATGCCAGATACTGAACATAATGCACTACTGTATAGTGAACATCGCCCAGTAAAGAGCTGCTAGAACCCTTAGGTGCCTCTCCTCTGTCACTTCTCACCTCCAATCACACCACAGATTGATATGCAGTCAGATTTGGACCCTTTATGTCAACAAGGGCTGCTAAAGCTGGATAGTGTTATTGTGTGTAGCTGATTTAATTTCCACTTCATATGAATATGCAACAGGTCAATATATATAAATTATTATGGTTTGCAACCAAGACAATCAGGTACCACTGACTTTTCCTTAGAAGTTAGTGTAGAGAGTGTTGATGTCTAAGGACTGTTATAAGTGCTATCAGAGCTAAGCCACCATGTACAAACAACATTGCAAATGGCAACTATTGGGGTCCAAGCACTTTCTGGCTCCTTCTGGCCTTTTTGCAGATAGAACACACATGAGCACAGTGTTTAGAAAGGCCTGTATTTATAATAATTGTTGACTAGGAGTCTCTGGAGGAGATATCTGCCTAATGGTTCTGTTATAACAAATCAGTCAACATATCTGGAAAGTTTTTTGATATGACTTGCGTTGGCATAGTTGTTGAACCGAGTTTACTGAGCGGTATTATTCTACAGAAATTACTTAAATGCTCTTGAATCTTAATCTGAAAGCATTTCATGTTCAAATCTCTAGATACCCCATTTCTCTGTTAGCCAGTTCCACCCTGGATGTATCTCTTCTCCAGCCACGCAGCAGAGTAGTAACCCTGCTCTGGCAGCTGCTATTCTGTGCTCCCCAATAAGGATGACTAAGAGCTGATTTATACGTCTGTCTGCATGGCATAGAAGCAGCTCGATGTCTTCTTTAATAGATATTGACCCACTGAAACCACACTGAGGTTGAGGAAACTGGGCCATGTCTGCACATGCCCTGACTCACTCGTGATCTACATCAAGGTATGGTGGACAAGTGGGGTCCAGAGCTTTTTCGGGGCTGGTAACGATCGGCCTGAGCAGCAGGCAACAAATGAGCCCCACTTCTATTGTATCTGCCCCCTCCGCTTGTTTTTTCCATGTTGAAATGAGTGCAACGTTGCTATGGTTACAGGTTTAATCCTTCCAGCCTGATGTTTGTCTGCATGCTAAGATTAGACGAGGTGGATATTAATGGTTTTCTTAAGCTACACAGGACCATGCAGTGCACACACTTGAAGATAACAGGATCCCACGGAAAAAAACAAACAAGATATAAAACAGGGAACAGAAATACAGTTAGACCACGCTGCAGAGGGAAGATTAAGACATTACTTTACTGTTCTCCATGTCTTATGTTCAGGAAGACAATACGTGCTTCAGAAAGGTCTTTTTAATGGAGTGCCACCATGATCCTCATCTTTGATTAATTTCTGCTCAAGACAGTGGTAAAGTGTGCCTCCTAGAGGATGGTTAATGTACAAAAAACATCCACAGCAGCCAAAATGTCTGGTGGTGATAGGGTTGCCACCTTTCAGAAAGGAAAATAAAGGATGCCCACCACGGCATGGCTCCTCTGGGCCATGACCACCACAGGCCCATTTTTAATGTAGAAATGTGTATATATATTAAAGAATAAACATTTTCTCTTAACTAATGTATTTATTTATTAACTATTATTCCATTAGTATGCTTTGTTTTTTAAATGGCCATATTTAATATTTATGTTGGCTAATACTAGTGAATATTAAATAAATGATCATTCATTCGACTTAAAAACTCAACATCCTAAACAATTAATCAAACCACAATAGTCTACTAAAATATGCCATGCCCATTTTATAATTTGCCTTGTAATCTTTACATTAATAGAAGTACAGAACAAAATTGGTTCAATACGGGACGCAACATTTAAGAGCCAAATAAAGGACGATTCTGTATTTTATGGGACGGGTGGCAACCCTAAGTGGTGGACATCTGAGTCAGTGTTGTATGTTCTTCCTTAGTACGTTCAGAAAGTGGAATCAACCCTGGCCCAGAGTGCAAGGTGCTCAAGGAACTTGCTGAACTTTTCAATCCTGAGTGGCAGCCATGTTTCACGCCTGTCTGAGTTCTGCTGGGATGGAGGCTGAACTCAGCTGAGCTGAGGAGTGAGGAGTTGAGAGGCATACGGCTGCTTTTCAGTGGACAGAACGTCATGGAGCTTTCATCCACACTGAGTTCTTCTCTTTTCCCATGACGTTAATTAGTGACCCACACGTGGTGCTGAAAAGGGCTTGTTTTTCTTCTTAAGGATTCACACGACGTCGACATGAAAGCAGAGCGCTATTTCAAGTACAACTGTTACAGTCATTAAAAGTGCAAATGAAGCCAGAATCTGGAGCTGGTTTCGCATCTCTCTCGTTTCAGTCTCTGTTTTTCGTCCTTCGGAGGAAGGGATATTTTAAGTTCCTTTTGATAAGATGTTTGTCATTGAGAGAAGCAAAACCAAGATGCACAACATTTTCAGTTCACGTGAAGACCAGGGAATAGTCCAGGGAATGGTCCGAGGACAAATACCAGCATGAGGCAAAACTACAAAAGAGTGTGCTGTTTAAAATACAGTTCATTTATGCAAGTTAACAACCAACCAACCAACCAACCAAACAGTATTTCAGCCTAGGAGTGAAACACATAGCTAGGGGTATACGCCAAGTTTCAAACTTGGTACAACATTTGCACCTTTTAATGGCCTGTAAATGTTCATCATATGTTTATATATATACATAATGCAATTAATTTATATTATATACAAAAAGTATATAGTGTGCGAGATGTTCTTGGGAAATGACAATTTTGGTTAAGTTTGCATTCATCTGTTGATTTCTACTAGTATTGTGTTTTTTCACTGTGGTTTCACATATTTAGACAAAAGCTTAATATTAAGTAAAACAAATCTTAGTTTGCTTTAGACACATTTCTGAAAAGGTTTTATTACAGACCATTATTAATGTGAAAGTGTAAATAGTGTTACACAGCTTCCGGTCGTGTTGTAATCAGTGGCTAAGGCTACTCTCTTTTCCTGAATACACCAATAATTTAACCAAATACACTTAGCAGAGTTTGCCTCCCAAGCTGTTCAACTCATCATGTGTCATTTTTAGCAAGGCAACCAATAAACTGAGTAAACGCAGGGCTGGACAGCGATAAACAGTCAGACAAACTAGCCTTTCATCTATGTTTGCTGACAGTGCTGAAGTCCAATGAAGAGTTTTGAACCCTGGTGAGTGCTCTGTTAAACGGTGCAGGCGAACGTTCGATAATGCTACTATTCTGAGCTGGATGTGACGATGCAGTGATCAAGATAAAGGGCTATTTTCTTTACTAAAGAACACATGAACTACCTGCATAGAAAAGTAATTGTTGCCTTGGTTACTCAAAAAACAAACTGAGGAAATTTAATAGACAATAAGATTCAGCTGATTGAACACAGCCAGGCATGAAAGCTGTCAGCCCCTCTACATGTGACCATAACAGTGATCACAACAGTCACAACACAGCTTCTACCAGCTAAACTGTAACTTTTTGTCCCTTCATATCTGGCTTAAAGATAATTCTGGAACAGTGCTCTGCTCTCTCAGGATCTGGATAACTTATAACTTATGGAAGGAACCAAGAATTCTGTTCTGTATAAGTATTTTCAGTATATTGTCTGTTGATCTGTCCATGAGCTTAAGGGAGAAATATAATTAGGTTATGCAGCAGGACAATTATCCTAAACAGAAAAGCAAATTCACATTTGATAAGTTGAAACAAGAAGGAATATAAAAGTTTGATCACTGCCTAGTAGGGCTGGGTGATATCACAAAAAGTTGATATTTTGATATGCATAAGAGAAATGGAGATATACAATACAATATGATGACAATCGTAACAAATATAACATGTGGTAAAGTGTCAGTAGTTATTTTTACACCAAAAACACAGCATGCTGGATATTTAAGTAGTACTGTACATATCTCACTGTGTATTTAAGTAATATATATTTTTAATAATAAACATAAGGCAATGGCACTCTTTGAGGTATTTCACGGACTCAGCAAACTGCACTGGATTATGTTGTTTGAGATGGTGAAACAAAGTTATCATGCTACTTCTTTTTTTTATTGCAATGGTTATATGGCATGATTTGCACATGGCTGTACATTCTGTACTCGGTTGAGTGTCACTCCTCTGGAAACTAAACCATTTGCACACAAACGACCCATACTGAAATGAAATTGCACACAGGTGGTTAACGCGTTAACCTTTTTTTAACGCAAATTAAGTTTGACCCATACTTCCCCCAGTGTGTCACTCTCTTCACAGAGCCTAGTCATGTTTTATTTAGCGATGTAAACACAAAGTCACTACTATTGAGCTCAGGGGGTATATTACACACTATTACATTATCAACTTGGTCTTTCAAGTTATTAGGATTCAGTTACTTTTTTTCACATAGCGTGAAAGGCTCCCATGTTTAACAACTTTCCTTAAATAAATGAAAAGCTAGTCTTAACAATTTTCCATTTTGTGTTTGATATAGTCATCTTTGTTTAAACTTTAGAAAGGGGTGAACTGTACCTCAATATTGTTATTCTTCTCCCTGCTTACGCCAAGTGCCTTTTCTTCTGAATACAATTTTACATTGTTATTTCCACAATGATGTGAAAGCAAAACTGAAGTTCCACTGAGAGCTAAAGAAGCCCTCAAGTGATTCCCTGTCAGTGTTTGACCCTTCAAGCGAGGGCCAAGCTGCAGCAGAACTGCCAAAGCTCATCCACTCTTGCTCTCTTTTTCATCAGCACGTTCCAGTAATCAGATTGTGAAGCCGCTGAATGGTCCTCTGAGGAGGTGGCATGAGAAAAATAAAAAACAGAGAGCAGAGGAGGGATAAGCATTCTGCGGCAGAGCATTTTCAGCAGGGACATCTTTTTGACACATCTAGATAAAGTGTCACTAAGGGCCGATTCTAGCCAGTTTGGATGAGAGGGCTGAATGCCCCCTTTAACCTGAGACAGGGGAGGGGAGATAGTGTGGCATGGCACAATTGAATTTTTCTGCTGGCCTGTCCTGATGGGTCACTGGGCCACACAGTTGGAGGATGCCTGTTTAACTTAGCATTCAGGTCATACTTGGGCCTGTTCTGACCTTTGAAAGAGTCTTTGAAACACAGGGTAGTTTTTAAACACAGTCCTTCATACACTTGTAGATACTTATCTCTTTTGTCATGTTCCAATTCTCAAATAATGCAGGATGCATTACATGTCCCAAAGTATCCAGACACCTCTTCTAGTTAGTGAATTCATCTGCTTTAACCCTTTAACAAGTACGATCCCACCCGTGGGATCTGAACGTTCTGCTTTGAAACTGAAGTACCACTCCAACCTGGTGCTCTAACCTCTGAGCCACCGCTGCCCCACGAAATGTTTAAGTGAAAACAGCCGTCCAAATATTCCTCCACCGGAAAAAAACCCAACAGGAACAGCAGCTGGGATCTGCAGGATTGGAGCAGGTTAGGTGGGCTCAGGCGGGTTGGAGTGGGTTAGTCGCGATGCTAACAGTTGTGCTCAGCATGGTTGGAGCGTTTTAGCTGTGATGCTAACAGCTGGATTCAGCAGTGTTGGAGCCATGATGCTAACAGGAACCGCAGATGGCCTCAGCAGGGTTGGACCTGTTTAGCCGCAATGGTATAGCTAGGCTCAGCTGGCTTGAAGCGACTTAGCTGTGATGCTAATAACCAGGCTAAGCAGGGCTAGCGATGCTAACAGACACAAAAAATGGGCCAGTGGGGTTCGAATGGTGGTGCCTCAACACAAAGCATTGGGTTTGGTCTGAGATGCTGGTGCTCTAGTGCAACATCTAGGGGCAGAAAGGATTATATAGTGCAGCTTTAAATAGTGCAGTAGTTTTAGAAAAACACCACTGATTACCTTTGGGTCGGAGTGGCATTTGTGATCCAGAACAAATCATCCAATATCAGTCCCTGACCTCAGTAATGATTGAATGGTTAAATTCCATTCAATTCTTACAGCAGTGTTCCATCGGCAAAGGGGAGTCAAATGTTGGGTCAGCAGGTGTCTGCAAGCTTTGGGACAAAACAAATTTTGTGAACATTTCTTGCTGAATAGACCTGAAGAGTGCTCTAGAATTAAGCATTCAGAATAATATCTTGTTCTCCTGTCAACTTCTATTTAAAGTTAAATAGAAGTAAAGTCACCAGTCTGGAGAGACATGGGTTTGTGTAGACCTTCTGTTTTTCCTGTGTCTCTAGAGTTCCTGTAAAGAGCCTATTAACACAAGGCACATTACTGGGCTTCCCTATGAGAACAGAACAGCCTAATGTTCCCTGAATTCAAATGCGACACTGTATGTCACCCTCTTATGAACCGCAAGGCACACAGTTCAGTTACTACTATATTATTTTGAAGTCATTACATTTGCCCTGGGTAAATTTCCCCCCTCACTCTTGTTCTCATTTTCCCTCTGTAATAAGAGCTCTCTACATTTCATCTCTCTTAGTTCATGTAATGCTTGAAGAGTGAAGGATTAGAAATAACAGCTCTCTCTCATCTTACTGAAACAATTAAAGCAGCATTATGCAAGAACTGGTATTATTTTCGCTTGGGCTCCCCCTACAGTTGGAAAGTGTAATTTGCATTTATTTTGAGTCAACCCTAAAGACCACACTTTGCATATGCATTTCTGGACAAGCTGAGAGTTACAGAAACATGTGGATTGACACAGCAGAGTAATATTACAGAATTAGACACTAATATGACTCATGGTTACACTCTTGAGGGTGGTTCTGACCTTTTAACCAAATTAACATTCCATTCCATAGCTTTCTGAGCCTGCAGTAGCAAATTCAATAAAGTAACTAGTCAGTGGATCAACACAATGATTTTGAAGTTGCTATATTGAGGTAAAAAATAATACATAATGTTGCTTTAAGTAGTCATAAACAATCTTGATGAAGATGCTTGATGAAGATTTATGGCTGCAAATGTCAATAGACAGTTATAATAACACAAAAAAAAAAGGTTTCTGACAACAATGCAACCAACTAGAGGTGGGCAATGTGACAATATTTTATTGTATTGTGATACATTTTGTTATTGTGATACACAATATTCTTTTCTAGGCATATTAAGGATATTGTCAGTGCTTAAAGAACACTGATCAACTGCACATTGCATTACAAACCGTGTAGCAGATAAATAGAGTGAATAGAGATCACTGCATTAAATATGGAACAGTATTCGTACAGTAGTTTTTAGGAATCTGTCGCTACAGATGCATTTTGTCAGCGTTCACAAGTGATGTGATAAATATTGTATATCATTAAAATGTCTTTAAATATTGTGCTACAATATTTTTACAATCAGCCCTACTACTCTTAAATTGTGAATTTTAAGTTGACTCATTGATTTTAATTTATTTCCACAGGATGCAGAGACCACATCATTTCTGCTTGGTTTTATCATTGTCCATAAATATTCTCATATAACTCCCTTGTGCTCTGTCTCTCTCTCTCTCTCTCTCTCTCTCTCTCTCTCTCTCTCTCTCTCTCTCTCTCTCACGCTTTTTTCATTTTGTTTGTTTCTGTCTCATTTACCCATTGTTATAAATATTTTCAGAAACAACCTTAATCTCTCTGTCTCTCTCTCTCTCTCTCTCTCTCTCTCTCTCTCTCTCTCTCTCTGCCTCTCTCTCTCTCTCACATTTTATTTCTGTCACTGTTCTCATAAATTTTCTCATAAACTTCCCTTCTCTTGTTTTCTGTTTGTTTCTGTCTCACTGTCCTATTCTTATAAATATTTTCATAAACTCACATATTCTCTCTCTCTCTCTCTCTCTTTCTCTCTCTCTCTCTCTCTCTCTCTCTCTCTCTCTCTCTTTCTTTGAAACTTGCTGACCTTGAACGTGCCGTGCGTATAAAGGCATTTATAACTAATCGATGACCTTTGGCCTGTTCTCTCTCTCTCTCTCAAGACAGTGTAGAGAATAAGCAGGGAGACCCAAGACTGACACGGCCAAGGACGGTTTGTTCTCTTGGCTTCTTTGAACCAGTTTTTCCCTCTTTTGCCGTTTAAGGGGGTAAAAAAAACAATGACCCTGCATTGACCTCTCTTCTCATTTAGTTTTTCTTTCATCTGTGACACAATTACTCCCCCAAAATAGCTCTTCCTTCTCTCCTCCTCTTCTATCTCCTCCACCATTTTGCATCTTAGAAAGGAGGGTAAAATAGAGCAAAATGTTAAGGTAGCAAGCAGCTAAAAATGACTAGCCAGGTTCCTCTGAGAGTGGGTTTAGGAGGACACAGAAGCAGCTCTTCACCAGAGAAGCTTCACTTATGTCTAAGCTTGGCTCCTTGGATCCTACGTCAGCTCTGTAGTTAGCCACCCTCATATAAAAATATTAATGTGACATATTCAAATGCAGACAAGACTCGGCTATATCTGCCCCTTTGTTAACATAATGTAAACGACACTGTTCGAAAGGGCACCTTTCAATCATCCTCTCTGAATACTTAGTAGATCTGCAGGGCTGCCGGTGGTTGCCATGGTTTCAGGATGACACCATCTTGAACCTGGCACAATGTTATCACAGTATGGCTCTTGGAGAGCCCCCAGGAGTGGGAGTGGGTAATTGGCTACAATGGGAAAAGGTAACACCATATTCTAAGACGAGAGCTCCAGCCGTGCCTGAAAAATACAGACACTTCAGAAGGATGGGAAGTGGGTGTTCCAAATGAAACTGATTTCTCTCTCCTCTCTCTTTGTCCTTGGATGAATATGAAGGGAGGTGGTGGAGGGGTTTGGGAAAAGTCTAGTGACCAAACAAATTGGCTTGTCATATAGGGGGAAAAAAACACACGCAAAATCCCTTCAGGCAATTTGGCTGTCAGAGGATTATCCGCCATAAGTTGTGGGATTTATGTGAGGAGAGGAGCAATATCACGGCCATGGTCCGGAGGAAAGGGCTCAGAGGGACTCAATTACGGAACATCACCTCCCCTACCACTCACTCCCCTCTGAACAGCTCACCACGGAGAAGCTACGTGAACCCTTAGCTTTAATCAGCACAGTGGGTCGGCTACAGCTAAGATTGGTTCGGTCTCCCAGCTGAGTCATTCTTACAGTGGCATACATTTGAAAATGTTGCACTGCAATTTCATAAAAAGATCATCTTAAATGTTCAGACACTGTAATATGTTTAGCTTGTATCATTAACAATGACTCATCTGGGAAAACAAACAAACATTTGCCCATTGTGTTATTGCTGCACTGAAAAAAATGAGGGCATTTAACACTTGAAGATGTTTGGCTTGTATTATTAAAGGCAATGACAGAATGATACAATTCCAGAAAAGCCTTCATTAACAACTCGAACCCCTAAGATTCTGTAACTAAACATTATACTGTGTGTAAAACTGTAAATTAATAAAAGAGGGAAAACGTTCTTAAAGGGGCTGTCAGGAATGTGTGGGAGTTTCAGTAATGTAAACAAACACATTATTATTTTTCACATTTATTTTCTATATAAGATTGTATTTTCTATATTTTTATTGTATTATTAATAATTAGTGTTTCTGAAAGGTTTGGAGTATTAAAGGAGCTGTATACAATTTCAATCAAACACACATTTTGTAATATTCCGTGAATGCTTCGCCAACTTTGCTAGCCCTCTGATGAAAACAAACTGAACAAATAATTATGCAATAAGGCAAGGGCCTTATTGGTGAGGAGCTTGGACTGTGGACAGACCTCAGAACGTTGAAAGGCATGAAAAGGGATGAGGATGTTGCTCTATTCTTGCTGGATAGGTGGGTAACAGTGACCTTTTAGCTGTTCCACAGAAATAGGTCAGTATTGCTTTGTCCTGTTTGCAAATGTTTGTGATAGACAATCACAACCGGTTTGCTTAGCAGCAGCTATGTAGCAAGAGTTTGCTAACCCACTACCCAGCTTAATTACTTGCCCTAATGTTAGGTTGTGGTTTTTGATAATACAGCATTTGCGAAGGGTTTTATGGCTGACTAGATCTAAACATATGTTTGCTTGAATAGTGGGCTTATTTGGATACATGCATAAATGCCATGCTAGGTTACATTACCTTCCTTGCTCGCTTAGCTACCACAAACCTAAGATCGTCTCATCGGTCACTGTGTCTTTTGGTCCACAAAGTCAGTGATCTTACCTTGGCCATGTGCGTGCATGAATTCGGCAGGGGGAGCTTCTAAAGGAGCACTAAAGGAAAGAATGTAATTCAACAGTCCAAGTCAAGTTCAACCTACACAATTTTAGCCCTTAGAGATTAGAGCCAAACCGGCTTTCACTTGACACTAGCTTGATCACTTTTTGTGAACTTTTCAAAGACGCAATCTGAAATGCCTCACATGTGCCCTGAAGATATCAAGCAAGCTAAACATCAAGAACTGTTAACGAGTCCAAATTCAGTTAGTTTGCTGACGAGCCACCACCAGTCAAGGCACAAGACATGGGGTCAGAGAGGGCGTTGTAAAACATCAACAAGCATGGCTACAAGACAAAGTTTCTCGTTCTGCTTAGACCAAGTATCTCTCTAGACTCACAGTTACCCTGACAATATATACACTGCTGTTCTTGTGAGCACAGCCATAAAATCAATCCCATAATCGCCACATTTTAATTGTGTGAAAATCTCTTGGGCCGGTTCTCACTCTGCGTTCTTGTCTGTACTTGTGTTTGTGTTCTTGTAAAACGTCATCAGTTGCAGCCCAAGTACTGGTCCATTCTAAGGTTCACATCTAGACAAGTACAGTCCGAATGCCCGGATGTGTTCTTGTTCAGCCCATGTTATCCAGGATGGCTCAGGACGTGACTGGTCAAAGCCAAATATTCCATAATACATTACGCACCACGCTGCTGTTCCAATTACAAAATTATCATACAGTGTCTCCCTGGATTTTATACTCGCAAGTCGAACTTGCCAAGTCAGTACTACCAAGTACACTAGTCTGTATTCCGTACCATCCCCTTGATCATCTTCACTTGGGTGTCAGTCCTGTTTATTTAATATTGATAGCTTACATTTACATTTACATTTAGAGCATTTTGCAGATCCAGAGTAACTTACAAAAATGCTTCGCTATTTACATAATAATAACCTTAGCTAGTCAATAAGAAGACCATAATACTCTACTCTTCGCCCAAGTACTCTTGGAAGAGGTGGGTCTTCAGTCTGCGTTTGAAGACAGCGAGGGACTCTGCCGTTCGGACACCCAGGGGAAGTTTGTTCCACCACTTCGGTACCAGGACAGAAAAAAGCCTGGACTTGTCTTCTGTGGATCTTAAGGGATGGCGGGTCAAGCTGAGCCGTACTTGAAGCTCGAAGGGCTCTTAGTGCAGATCGGCAGGTAGTTGTTTTACTCTCCTCCTGGTCCTAAACCCCTTGAACTCAAGGTGTATCATTCAGTACTGTTAATGATTTGGTAACTTAAATGAAATGAATGTATTTGCTGTTGTAACAAAACGTTTTGTATACAGCTTTTGAAAATGCCAGTTGCCCTTTACATTGCATGGACATTTAGTGGACATTTCCCGAAAAAACACACACACCAGAAGTAACACTAGAAATACCATGCGTGACACAGGTTTGTTTTTCTTCCAAAATGGATGTCCGTAAGAAAGGAGTGATCCAAGTTGTTTGTGTGCTTGGAGTTCGTGGGGTTCATGTCCACACATATAAAAGGGCAGCTGACATTTTCAAAAGCTTTGTTATGACAGCAAGGACATCCATTTCAGTTTAGTTACCGGATCATTTATGGGGCTTCTTGAGTTATACGCTTTGCTTTCATCCTTGTTTGAATCTATGTTAGAAGTTAAGGTCAGATCTGGACAAGACCACAGCTATCAATATTATATGAATAGGACCGGCATCCAAATGAAGATGATCAAGAGATCTTCGCACAGCTAAAATGTTGTTGATTATGGGATCGATTTTATGGTCGTTTTCACAAGCCACAAGGCAACTTACCCTGACAATTTAGACGCTGCTGTCCATGTTGTTGATGTGACAGCAAGCCTAGAGTGATGATGGAGTGCGATCCAGGCCCATGAGTAAGGTTAGCGTCAGCCACAGAGAGATGCACACATTGCACAACAGCTGCAGCTAATTAAACATTCATGCTTAAGTTCCTGTGAAAATCCTGTTTGGTGGAGAATTCTGGGGGGAGGAGGAACGACACAGAGAAGAGAATTTGAATTATGGGATTGTAACAGCTTGCTTTGGCTTCTCCCCATACAGCACTATGGCAACAAAGTGAACACACTTTTCCCTGTGTACTTTTTGTGTGCGCTGCAGCAAGCAGACGACTTAAACAAACTTCATTTCTATGATGGTCGGTCCACCAACCCAGTATGTCCCACTATCAAAATATTACAGTTAATGTTTAGCGGTAATATTTACGGTTCAAGCCCTCTTTTCCACAGCAGGGCCAAATTGTTACTAAGACATTGTTCTGTGCTGGTGCAGTCCCGTAAGACTACTAAGACTAAGGCTACGGTTTCTTTTTCCATTAGCTGTATTGTTAAATCAGGACCAGGAAGTGCACAGCATCTCGTAACAATTATGTGACTAACTAGAATGTTGCTAGCTAACCTACTGAGCCCGTAATTCCTCTGTTAGCATTGTGTAACCTGCCTGCATAAATCACACTCACCTAAAACCAGTATGCCAAATAATGTTGGGATCCACGTAAACAAGCCTGTTTGAGACTAACTCAAGGAGGTTTGACATGAGTGTGTGACCACTTCGTCATTTGACACTATGTTAACAGATGGCTATAGCTTATGCCGTGGTCCTGGCATAAGAAATGATATACAGTCCCAAAATCATGAACATAGTTCTGCACAGCTGTTTCACATCAACTTTTAATACGGAAAACCTGCAGTTTGCTTTTTAGCGTTTGATAGTAGGTGATGGTAGTTTTCACTAAGCAGGCCGGGCCATGCTAACGCCACAGAAGCGATGCTGGACAAGCCCATTAGCAATGTTGGATGAGGCCCGTAACAGACTTGAGTATGCTAAACTTTATTGTGTACTTGTTGCCACACTAATAATCAATGCCCTTAAAGAGGCTAAATGGAATAACTATTCTTAGTACTTATTAGATACACTCTCCACCATTTTCTGGAGCCAATCAGTGGATCCCCAGTGGTATCCCCTCCCACCGAACAGTTCTGTGGCCCCAAGTAGGATTAGCTAACCATGCTGAGAAACCCGGGCCCAGTTGGATTTGTAGGTGCTTCATGCTGAACTGAAAAGCCACCCAAAGACAGATTTATCAGTATAAGCTGCAGATTTTATCAAATTAATGTTTCAGTGCAGTGTGATGCATTGCACTCACAGCAAAACTGTATATACTGTAATTTATAGTTCATGTGTAGAAATATGCTGTGCTTGAACATCACAATGAAAAACCACAGTGCAAAAGTCCCTGACCATTAAAAATACCTTTTATAACAAACCGTTTATTACCCAGAAGGCATCTAATTTATTAGAATGTAGCGTAATTACTCACTTATATTGTAATGAAATGCTATGTTTTGCTATTATTTACTTTTGTATATCCTTCACACAAGCTGGGTTTAATTATGATTCCAAGAAACCAAGACCTGTCAGTTTAAAGTAATAGCAGCACTTCTCTCACGTGAGGTTGTTCACCTCTGCCTTTCATTATTCACTTAAGGTAGAAATGTGGAACAAATATGCCTTCTACTTTCCAGAAAGTACAGAGGGTTTTTTTTTCCCTGTTAGCGTGTGTTCAGCACAGACTGGCCCTGCTATTTCCCATTTCCAGCCCCTCCTGATGACAACTTCCCCTCATTAACACAGGAAACAATACAAATGGAAAGGAGGTCTGGGCAAAGGCCCCATGGCGTCTGATTCAAGCTGTTAAATTCTTTTCTGGCACAGTTTGAGCTGTTTCATATGAAAAGGCGTGCAGTTGAAATCCAGCCGCACTTCTCGGCGGCGTCTCGGGGTATTAAAGAAAGAAGCGGGAGCTGAAATCAAGCACCCGCTTTGGCCGAGGTGAGAGAGAGAGAGAGAGAGGGAGAGAGTGCTTAATGAGAGGGAGCTCTAAAGCTCAAACTCCTCAGCACACTCTGGTCTTACACTGTGTAATTACTCCGAAGGGAACAATCAATGTGCACTTAAAATTCTTAAAGACCAAAAAGAAAGCAAGGTTATTTATTTATTTCAGAACATAACTGGAAACTAAAATGTCAGTCTTTAAAGCATTTTTGTTTCTTTAAATGTCAAAACGGTTGTAAAATTACTGACTTTTGGCATTAATATTTTTGTTCTTTTTAACCCCCTACAATTAAGAGTTATGTGAAATGTGGTTCAGATGCACTATAAGATATTTTCACTCTATGTTTGTATTTTATTGAATTTTTTGCACATGTCTTATGGCATGTCGACTTGACAGTAAGGCCAACGCATGAGATTATAGCAGAATATACAGTATTGATTACTCAATTCAGTTACTTCCCTCTTTGCTCTGTGTATTGATGAATGAATATACTTTAAATACATTACACTCTGTTCCAAGTATCCTTTATTTTCCATCATAAAAAAAACACACTGGACCCACTTTCCCAGGCTGGTCTGTTAAAATCGATGATCTGAGACCATGGCTGAGAAAAAAGGTTCCTACTGCTCATGCTCTGAGAGACCCCAACAACATCTATTAAAGCAAGAGCATATGTGGTTTTTCATATCAAGGAAAAGTGTGGCTGTCTCTGAAAGGGCACTGTTTTACTGTGTAATCAATGGCCTTTTAGTTAATGCACTCAGCCTACAAGAGCGAGACTGGGTTCAGACCTTTTCTATGGTCCATTAAATGGGAAACTTCACCAGTAGAGATTATCCCAGCACAAACCAACCTTAATTAATCTAGTGCGCACCGCGTACATCTCCGCTTTTAAAGCACCGGACTGCTCGTACGCTCACACAAAAGGTGCAGACTAATGCGCTGACGAGTCCAGCAATAGCACTCTAATGTATGAAGCCAGGCACGGGAGGGAAAAACCAGCAGATTTCAGTTTAGCCTGTAAAGAACTGCCTCCCTGTAATGGGTTTAGGACAGGGGGAAAAAGAACGGGAGAAAGAAGAAGAAGAATACGGCTGTTTGGACGAACAAAGAACTGATTAAATTAGTTCCAAGCTTTTATCTCCTTACATCTAATCAGAGTAGAGTAGTGGTAATTAAGCAATGGCGCGTTTCGCACCTTGCTTTTTCCTGCTCTGATTTGCGTCTCCCATATTCAGACTTTACCGTCTAATGGTTAAATGGGCCCCCCTCCCCTCTCCATTCTCCAGTCCCTCTTTTTTCTTCCATTTTCCTCTTCACCCCTCCTCTCTCTCTCTCCCTCTCACTTTTTCTTGTTTTTTTTCTGGCTCATGGTCAGCATGCTGCGAAGCAGGACTGCAGTAATAGTCTAGGCCTGCAGGAAATTACAAATGCCCCGTAATGAAATAGCACAATCCGCACGCGTAAATCAATGGCTCTCGGAGGCGGATGGAGTCGTCCTCCATCAAAAGGCCGCTGTCTGCCTCGCCCTCTAGGAGCAGCTGATGGGTGGTGATGGAGAGGAGTCCTTCTCGTCTTGTTAAGTCCCTTTTCATTTGGCCTCCTTATCAAGCCCAATGGCTGCTGATAATAGGAGCTTCAATCCGCACGCCCAGGCCCATGATGAAGATGGGGGACAACAGAGAGGCACAAGGACGAGTATCAGCAGCCTTTTGGAAGACTTCCATTGTGGTCGGGAGAAAAACAAGCCCTTTACCTTGAGAGAGACAGGGGGTAGAATCAGGCCCAAATGAAATATGTTTGTCATCAAATATAAAAATGTTAAGTGGGCAGCTGATTCGCTTTGAGCAAGGTCTTATGAAAAAGGATGGAAAAGACTCATCGTATTTCACTCAAAGGACAAAGGAGGCTGAGGAGCATTAGATAGTGCTCATGCACTAAACCTCTTTTGACAAAAAAGAAAGCATCGCCTAGCATGTCTTACATTCTTCAGTTTACCTTACAGGGCAGAATCTAAAATATTTTGAGCAGAACCTGCATACATGCATATCTACATATTACACGGCATCTTCAACACTCAACATACCCAACAGTTCAGACAACACTGGTGATAGGACTGTTCTCATGACCACTACCTCATTTACACTGTAGATCCAGGCCTCTCAGGCTTTTGTTAGAATAGAAACCCTGACTAATGCATCCAGTGCTATGCCACCGCTTGAAGATCGTTTGTTTTTTAGGGAGGATGAGTCTGCCCTCTAAGATGGTGGCTGTTAAATAAGTCGCTCTATCTGTAACTCCTACTGAATAAAGCTGACATAATCCTGCTCAGTGCTGGTGGATTAGTTAAAGCACTGGGGCTAATGAACTCTGCATGGCTGCAGCTGTAATAGGCTGCACTGAGATAACGCAGCAGAGGTTTTATGGGGAAAGCTCGCCATCCACAGCTACCGTCCTCCTTCCCCTCCCATCATTCGTGACCTGGAAGACGGCTGCTCTAATCGCAGAGTCCGTAAGCCACTTCTGAGACCCAGGGTGAGGCCCGACTCCCGCCTGGCTGGAATCGGAACGCTGCCGGGAGGGACAAAATGAGCCAGGCTGTCCGACCGAGAGAGGCCGGGGAAAATTCAGCTCTGGCGTCCACAGGACAGCTGTTTACCTGTGCACCATGAGGCCCTGAGCGTGGCAGGGACAAAGGGACAGAAGCTCAGCCGCAGACGGGGCGCAGTGGGGAGGGGATTGCGCCACACCCTGATTGGATGATTGGTGGCAGCAGGGGACCCAATCAGGGCTTTTCAGAGAGTGCGGTTTGTTTAAGTGGACTGGCAGAAGGTGTTTCAGTCAGTCAGGCCCAGCAGGGGCTGCATTTGGGCTGCAAGTCTGCGGCAGGCGGAGACGAAGGGAGGGAGGGAGGGAGGGAGGGAGGGGGAGAGGAAGGAGGCAGGAGAGAAGAGAGTGGCAACACCAGCAACTTGGCGCCATCAGCTGCCAAGAAAGCTATCATAACCATGGCAACCAAAGAACAGAACATGGCTGTTCTTTCGGAACGCCATTGACACATCGCTGCAACACTTTTCCATTTTATATAATATATATATATTTTTTTTCTTTAAGCAAACAGCTGTTTGCTGTAGGATCTGCAGAAGATGCGCATCGTTTAATGAGTGGTTTGACAGCCGACGTGTTCTTCACCCAAGGGAGTTCTGCGAAGACGTCCGCTTGGGAAAACATGCAGCAGCTAGCCCGGCACCACCCTAACAATTAAATCACAAATTCAGTTGCCTTAAACATCTGACAGGGGGATCAAAGATGGAAACTGTGCAGTGGCTCGGTGATCAGTGTGACAGAGCAAATCCCTTTCTCAGCTCAGCTCACCAAAACAGCTCACTCTCAATGCAGACTTGGCCCCTCGGGAGGACGCCATTGTGTCTGTTAATCATCATTTCAGGGGGAAATATTTGTCAGTGTGTCACATTTCTGATGTGTGTGTAGGTGTTACTAATAGTGACTGTTGGGAATGTTTTAGAATTAGATCGGCTCAGTGATCCCTCCAGCAATTTCTTCTCCTCTTGTCTCTGTGGACCTTTATTTTCACAAATCATTGATCTCTATTGGACAGAAAAAAAACTAAAGCACATGAGGCCTCACATATAATTCAGACAAAGACTTAAAAGCAAGGATGAAAACAATAACGCAGCTATTGATCGGCCAGGATAGTTCCTTCGCAGCGGTAATCGGCCGTTTTATTGCTTCTGACCACTGGAAATGAATATTAGATGAGAAGGGATTTGCCTCCAAGTCTATAAAGCTACATGAGATATATTAGAGGACTTTCTCTTTTACAGACGCGTCCCCCCCCCCCCCCAAACACGCACACATGCAGAGCAAGACACTGTCCAACCACTCAGTAATGAGTCATACCTAAAATCACTCCAGTTAGTCACTAGCCAATGCAAACTAGAGCTAAAAGTGTGGCACTGTGGCATCTTTCTCGTCTTTGCAGACAGTAGATTGATGTCTAATAAGGCTAACAAGCTTCAAGTACCTTGAGATCAGCAGATTGAATTTCAAAGGTGACTTCAGTAGTGCAGTGCAATAATCGCTATAATAAAATTCAGATTGAGCCCCGCCCCCAAGGAGCGCCTCCAAATAAACAAACCCTGAAATGCATCTGCTCTGGAAAATTAGGAGGTAAATGCACATGTACCCGAGATCCTTAATGTTTATTCATTGCTCCCTCATCAAAACAGACTGCGGCTGCTGTTGTAGTACAGGTGGGGCCCTGCCAGTCACAATCCAGAGGCTTGTCTCTGCAATTCAAAGTGCACCTCTCTCACTAGTACACACTTAGAATTCCACAGGCAATTCAGATTGGACACTTGAGTCACACTCCATCAGCCTAAGGCCGGGATGGATCTGTAGGTCATTGTGTTGTGCCGCTGGTTCATTAAGTTTGCTCTACAGAAGGCTGCTTTCAAACCTTGGCCAAACTACAGTAGTTTGGGGAAAGAAAGAAGCAGCCCCCCTCTGTTACACAGTGCCATCTAGTGGCAGTGAAGGAGTTTGGCAGCGCCTGCGTCTCATCAGCCAGCCTTTTGTTTGCATTCCAGAGGTAAGCCGTGTGGATCCCACCTCAGTTTTGTATACAGCACAGGATGTTACAGTCAGCCAAGCACTCATCTCTCGTTAAACACTGTTATACAAGCAGCTCTCCATCTCTCCAAAATGGCAGTGCACGCGGGCAGGAACACAGGATCGAGTTTTGTAATCTCTGGCTGAACCGTTTCCTCGCTGACTAACACAGTGTGTATCTTCCTACTCTTGATTGCCTTAATGAGCTGAATGTCTGAGGCTTCGGTGTTTGGTTGCAGTGAAATGCTAAAGCAATGCTTTAAACCTGTTCTGTCTCATCACAGATGGGAAGATAAAAAGAAATACCTGTTCTTCCATGGAACCCACACTCAAACTATTACCATTAGTACTGCATTCCCCCTGTGCATGGAGTTAGGCCTTATACTGCAGAAATTCATACAGAAAGACGTACTGTTCTTTCTCTCTTTTCTCTTTGGACGTGTAGAAGAGACGGAGAACGAGTGTGAGACTGAGAGCAAAAATGAGTGAAAATGCTTGAAAGAGAAAGGGTGCTAAGGGGAGAACAAATGAGAGAAACAAAACCGAAGAGTGTGAGAGTGCATGAGGGTGAGAGACAGAAAAAGGCCAAATGAGGGAGAGTGAGCAAAGCAAAAACAAAGAATGAGGGAGTACATGAGAAAGAGTGAGGAAGAAAGAGTGCGCATGCGAGAAAGAATGTGGTAGAGTGAGAGAGAAACACAAATGAAGAGTGTGGGAGCCCATGAGAGAGTGAGATAAATAGAAAGCGAGAGAAACAGAAAAAGAGGGTGAAAGCACATGGGACAGAGTGAGAGAAAAAGTAAGGGTGAGAGCACATACGGCAGAGTGAGAAGGAGAGAGAGAGAGCACATGAGACAGAGTGAGAAAGAGGGAGAGCACATGAGACAGAGTGAGAAAGAGAAAGAGTGAGAGCACATGAGACAAAGTTAAAGAGAAAGAGAAAGTGGGAGTAAGAGCACATGAGACAGAGTGAGAAAAGGGAGAGAGCACATGCGACAAAGTAAGAGAGAAGGTGAAAGTGAGAGTGAGAGAAAAAAGAGAGAAAGCACATGATATGGAACATGAGTAGAACAGGGAGAGCCAGAGCACATGAGACAGAGTGAGAAATAAAGAGCAAGTGAGACAGAGGGAGAGAAATGCAAAGTGAGAGCCCATGAGTAATGTGAGACAGAGTGAGAAAGAATGAAAATGAGAGTGAAATAAACAGAAAGAGAGCACATGAGACAGAGTGAGAAAGAGTGAGAGCACATGAGACAAAGTTAGAGAGAAAGAGAAAGTGGGAGTGAGAGCACATGAGACAGAGTGAGAAAGAGAGAGCACATGAGACAAAGCTAGAGAGAAAGAGAAAGTGGGAGCGAGAGCACATGAGAGAGTGAGAAAGAGAAAGAGTGAGAGCACATGAGACAAAGTGAGAAAGAGAGAGAGCACATGAGACAGAGTGAGAAAGAGAGAGCACATGAGACAAAGCTAGAGAGAAAGAGAAAGTGGGAGCGAGAGCACATGAGAGAGTGAGAAAGAGAAAGAGTGAGAGCACATGAGACAAAGTGAGAAAGAGAGAGAGCACATGAGACAGAGTGAGAAATAAAGAGCAAGTAAGAAAAACAGAGTGAGTGCACATGAGACAGAAGGAGAGAAACGCAAAGTGAGAGCCCATGAGTTATGTGAGACAAAGTGAGAAAGAATGAAAGTGAGAGTGAAAGAAACAGAAAGAGAGCATGTGAGACAGAGTGAGAGAGGGAGTGACAGAAACTGTGAGAGTGCATGAGAGTGAGTGAGAAAGAAAGAAAAAGAGGGAGTATGAAAGAGAGTAACAAAAGAGAGAACATGGAAAAGAGAGAGAGTAAGTAAGCATGAGAGAGAAAGAGAGAGTGAAAGCGCGAGTGAAATGGTGATAGACACTGAGAGAGTTGTCCACTATCACTAAACCAAAAGTCATTACACATTCCTCGGTTTTCCTGATGTTATTGCATTTGCAGAGGTGCACTCTGGGGGGAGTGAGAGAAGGAGGGACTCATCCATCAGGGCCTGATTATGTAATTTTGGGGTAATTGCCCCCCTCCCTCTCAGCGTCCCTCCTCTCTCCTGGCGGTGGGTAGTGTGTCTGTGATCTCTACTCTGTGCTAACCGGCAATAATAATTCTGTTTATCTGAACTGGCTGCCATATGCATATCCGCCCTGCTCCTCTGGCAATCAAATTACAGCCACCCCACAATAAATCACTGACAAACTGTTTATTAAACAAAGAGGCTGCGATTGAATTATTAATGACAGAGATTAATTTAGGCTCCGTTGTGTAGCACTGAGCACAGCCCCCTGGGCCACGGGCTTTATGGGTAATTTGACGCATGACTTTTATATGTGCAGTTGATGCAGTGTTCTGATAGAGGTGGTGCAAAGTAAACAAGATCACTAACGACCTCAGCATGGTTCCTTTATGTGCTGGGGATCTGCATGTGGAGATGAAGGGAGACATAAAAGCAGCAGGACAGTTAGAGCTGGGCTTCATTACTGCAGGGCAGCAAGTCCTGCATATACATGAGCACAGCTACACAGTCATACTGGTTTTGAAGTTTTCACCTGTAGATATCATTTTAATATAAAAAGTTTATTTTTCAATCTGTCTATCTATCCATTCTTCCATCTGACTATCCAACATTAAAGAAGTTCAGAGTTTAAGGTTCTTAAAGAGGTATAGCAATTTAGCAGTATATTGCTATGCTCCAAAATCTAGTAGAAACAATGATTGTGCACATGTCCCAAAACCTTTGTCCAAAGTATATCTATCTGTCCATCCATCCATCTCTCACAGAATTTAGGTATAGCAATTTAGCAGTATTTTCCTACTGTAGAACATACTCTATCCATCAAGCTATCTAATCATTCATCTGACCATCCTTTTGTCCATCCATCCATCTGACCATCTTTTTGTCCATCCATCCATCCATCATCTATCATTCATCCATCCATCATCCATCCATCCATCTACCTAGTTTATCCACATGTTCATCTGTCTGTTCACCACCATCTGTCTGTCCATTTGCCACTACCCACCCATCCCTCTCTCACAGAGTTAAAGGTTTGTATTTTACAGGAACATAGAACATAGTCTGTCCATCAAGTGATCTACCTAGATGACCCACCTGTTCATCTGTCCATCCACTATCCATGTATCTGTTCAGTTATCCGTCCATCCATCCATCCATCCATCCACTCATCCATCTATACATCTATCTTTCCATCTATCACCCATCCATCTATCCTTCTATCTATTCAGTTATCCATCCAACCATTCGTCCATCCATCCATCAATCATTCATCTTTTACAGTGTTTAGGGTTTATATTTTAGAGGTATAGGAATATAGTATTTTGCTACTATAAGACATACAGAGCCAAACCTATTCATCTGCCATCCATCTATCCATGCCTTTATAGCACATATCATTATTGTTAAATCTGATATTTCATCTTCAGTGGTAAGTCTGAATATGCCTTGGAGTTATTTTATTTTAAAGTATTGTTTAGTTTTGTTTATTAGCTACTTATTTACTTATTCATTACTCCATAACTTGTATTGCTGTTGTGTATCATTGTTTCTGGATCTCACTTTCTCCCAGATTTTTCCCCCTTGCTCAGAGGGAGCTTTTCCTTGTCATGGTTGCTGTTTGCTTGATCACAAGGTGTTTAGATTTTGAGATTTGTAAAGCTACTATGTGACGATGCCAGTTGTAAAGTACTGTAAAATAAGTACATGTAACAACATGTGCCCATCCATCCACTCACATCCCAGTTTATTTGTCTGTTTGTTCATCCATTCATTCATCATCCATATCATTGTCTTAACAAACGTTTTATTAACTGTCATGCAGTAGCTTCATTATAATAACCTTAAGAGCAGCATATACTTTTATTTTCAAGTGAACACTGAATTCTTGAATTTTGTCTCTCTATCCATCTGTCCATCAGTCCATCTATCCATCCATCACATTTACCTCAATTTGATTAAGCAGACAAATGATCCAAAAATCTTTACTTTTTGAACACATGTCCTGATCATGGTACCATAAGTGTCAGAAGCAGTGAGTGATGAGGACCTTGAGAGTCCTCTCACTGAGCAGAGCGCACACATTCCCAACAGCTCCACAATCACACAGATTCTACAGGACACTACATCATTCTGACACCACCAGCAGTAAATATGAGTCTGGCTTGGTGCTTGTCTCTTTTTCCTCACTTCAGCTGCTGGGTGGGTGTGTGGGGAATGTTTTGTGGACGTTGTAGGGACGTTTTGTATGGTTCCTGTGAGGAGCACTTGAGTTGACAGACAGCTATGTATGAGAGTGCCTTTAATTAGCAAGAAAAGTCTATATTACTGCAATGTTAACTGTATTATCTGCAGTCTTGTGCTGATAACACAAATGCATCAGTACAGTCATAAGTACACCCTCTTTGAATGATATAGTTTTATGTATCATGACATCATAAAAACATCTGGTCCTTAGCAGGTCTTAAACTTAAATGCCAACGAGGAAAGGCATCAGCAATGGTATTACAGAAGAAAGTGTTGCTGTCCAGCAATCTGGGAAGTGTTACGGCCATTTGCAAACGATTTGAAGTCCACCACTCTGCAGTGAGAAGTTGCCAAGATCTTCCCAAGAGTGAACATCCCAGCAAATTCACCCCAAGGTCAGACCATGCAATGCTCAGAGAAATTGCCTTAGTTAGCATGTTCATGACAGCACAATTAGAAAAAGACTGAAAAAGCATGGCTTATTTTAAAGAGTTTCCAGAAGGAAACCTCTTCTTTCGAAAATGAACATGGCAGCACTGCTTAAGTTGAATCTGTGCAAACCCCAAGACTTCTGAACAATGTCCTTTGGACAGATGAGACCAAAGTGGAGATATTGCACAGTGCTACGTTTGGCAAAATGCAAACGCAGCATATCAGTACAAACACCTCATATCAACTGTCAAGCACCGTGGTGGAGAGGTGATGATTCTAGACTTGTTTTGTAGCCACAGGACCTGGGCATCTTGCAGTCAACCATGAATTCCTTTTTATAGCAAAGTATTCTAGAGTCAAATGTGAGACCAACTATTCAACAGCTTGGCTGAAATTGAGTCATGCAACAGGACAATGATCCCAAGCTCACCAGCAAATCTACAACAGAATGGCTGAAAATAATCAAGGTGTAGCAATGGCCCAGTCAAAGTCCAGACCTCAACCTAATTAAAATGCTGTTGTTGGACCTGAGAGAAAGACAAGAAGAGAGAGACAAAAGAGTGGGCCAAAACTCCTCCAGAATAATGTGAGAAGTCATATGGAAAATGACCATGGTTATTGCTGCTAAAGGTGGTTCTACAAGCTAGTGATTTATTGTACTTAGTTTTTCACACGGTTTTTGTTAAATAAAAAAAAAAGTTAAATAATGACATGGTAAATTCTGTTGTGTGTTCATCTGAAGTTAAATTTACCTAATTTTAAGACCTGCTAAAGACCCATGCTTTTTATTATTATTTTGTCCTGGTACCTAAAACGTAGAAAACTTACATTTACATTTTTTTAAGATAATACTATAGTTTTTACATGACTGCAGTATTAGCTCTGACATACTTTGCTCTGTCAATGCAAAGAATAATCCAGCAGTTACAAAACAACAAAGTGTGTGTAAACAGTGTTCCAGAACACACTTGCCCTGTTCATTACTGAAAACATTACCATGGTGACTTTTACCCCTTGTAAAAGCTTTTGACCACTGGCGATTTTCTCATCGTTTTATGGGCATGACCTTTCAGAGAACATTTATTAGCCTTTTCCATTTTTATGCAGTTAGTGCCCACGGCAACAAAAATACAGGCATGTGGTTTAACTCACTATGCAGTATAGCAGCAAAGTGCAGCTATATATTGCTGTAATGCTTTAAAATAAACCCTGAACTTCACATAAAAAATAAATAATAAAATAAAAATCACTTACACACACACCTTGCCAGGGCAGATATACTTTCCATGCTAGGTAGTTACATGTGTAGAGGAGTGTGCATCTGTGTGTAGTGGTGGCTGTGTTGATCAGCTATCTCCAGTCTCATTACAGAGACCCAGAGCAGCTGGTGGTGGGGTGTGGGAGGGGTTCAGGGGGTATTTGCCTGTTATTCTCGCGGCCAGATGGGTGCTGATTATTGGGAAGAGCTGGAGAAACCATCAAGCCAATCTAAGGCCCCCTTGGGGGCCGACATTAGAGCCCATAAGCAAAATCCAATTGAAAATGGAGCACAGGAGCCTATTAGAAACATGTTTTTGGCACACTTAATGCTTTCACTGTCACATGGGTTAGAGCTATGGAAAAGTGTGCTCAATAAGCAACTGTTAGATTAACATGGAAAATAACCATGTATCTTCACTAGCTCTAAATATGGCTTCTCTGCCTCTAAGGCATGTTTTGTCTTTGTTTTGTTTTTTTTTTGTTTGTTTTTTTAAGGAAAGAGACTGTGCCGAGAGTCTGCTTAAGCTTTCAAAGAAAGTGTACCATGAAGTTACCAGATCTTGAACTGTGAGGGCTCAACCACTCATCAATTACTAATGAGCGTTAGCTGTTAAATCTGCCTTCTCATAGGGGCCATTTGTATTTTGGCAGATGCAAAATTCCATGTAGCCCCAAGGCTGCTCTAGTGACCAATTAAAGTGTAGTTCTTACAGTACTTTTGTACTTTAAAGACATGGAGGCAGAAATGGAAAGCCCAGATGTTTGTATGTGGTGACCTTAGTGGTGCTGATTTACACCAGAATGTTTCACAGGTTGTAATATAAAGTTAAAACTGCATCAATTATTTTTCAAACTCATGGCCTCGATGCAGACGCAGCTTACAGGCTGCTGGATAAACAAATCATCCATGCTTGAGCTCCTTAGCCATGTTCTGTGGATGTGCAAAGAGTTAGGGAACATTCAGTAAATAGCCCTCCCTGTTGCAATTGACAAATGCAATGCATAAACCTCATGGACGTGGTTTACAAACTACAAATATTCCAATCCATGCAGATTTCAGCTGAAGATCCAACATATATGATCTTCATGAAGTTGTTTTGGAGGTCAGGCAGAGATGAGATGCAGAGGGGTGAAGAAACATGTTTATTGTCTGCTGGGCTTTAACCCTATCTGGCACATTCTGTAGACACGTTGAGTTTGGGATCCTGATGGGACCACCTGAGGCAGTGAGCAGATGTGTCCTGTGGATTTTCACATCGTCTGACAGCCTGTTTTCTGAGCAGTAAAATGCAGTGTCGGTGTTCAACATTACCTCCCTGAACATCCCTCAGAGAGTGTCTTAGAACTCCCTTTCCTTCACTCTACAACCCTGCAAGTTTCTGGATTTTGTCTAGTTTTCGTCAAGCTTCAATTTTAGCCCAGCTGGCTGGGATGGTGTGGAGGCCAGTAGTGAATGCTTAACTAAACATGCCTAAACGACTTTGATGAAAACACATTTATCACCTTCAGAAACAAAAACGTGGTATAATTTTATATTACTGGTCAAACATTAGGAATAATTTTTCAGTAATATAAAACAAATTTGGTTGCAGGAACATAAATATGATTCTAAAGGCTCATTTAAGCTCAATATTAAATACAGATAAGAAACAAAGTCTTCTGTCCGCACTCTGCTGTTATATCATTCTAATCTGTTCACTTTCTGTGAAAGCTTACAGATACAGAACGAAGCTAGTCAGCTAATCACCTAATCACCTACTCCACTAACTGTTTTAGCTATATATAATATATAGTGTATATGTTAAGCTGAAAAGCTCAGAATGTCTTAACGCTGGTTGATGCAGCTAGCTCTAATTTTGAGGCAGATAAACAAACAATCAAGGCTGGCTACCCAAAGTCTACACTGGCAGCAACCTAGAAGGCTGAGTTAGCAGGCGAGGGCAGCAACTGCAAACTCGGCACTGTCGCTTGTTCTAATTTGCTGTTTGCATGACAGCAATGATGGTAAATAGTTGCAAAAATAATGATAGTAGCAAATAGTTAGAGCCCAATGTAGTCGCCCACTGGGTGGGCAGCTAACCACGTGTGCCCAGAGTTGTCAATAAGAATGAATGTCAACATCATATAACATCTATACTCAAATTGCATGTTGCTTGTTATCATTTTTTACTGTTTATGTCCTGGAACATCACTTCACAGTCCTGATAGTCATCATCTGTGTATCCCAGCAAGTCCCCTAGTGAGTATCTCTGAACTTTTCCTAGCCATTTTTATGTTCACTGCAGCATCTCAAACTATGTCTTAACTCACCAGGCATTAGTCGGCCTGCCCCATGGCTCTTAAACACCCTTGGCCAAGAAAGCTTTGATCTGTCAGTCACCAGGTCCACACCCAAGCACCTCGCTTCAGCATTCATCGGGCGAGATGACCCTTGTTATGGACACTCAGCAATTACGGGCATGCTCACTCAATCACTAATGAACCACCATCAATAACTTTGAGCCGGGGCCCTGACACGTGCATTTAATAAACGCAGTCAGCAAGTTTACGTCCATGCTTTTATCCGCACTCTCCTGGGCCCTTTGAGCGAAGCTGAATAATCGCGACGGGGGGCTCAAATGTTCCTGAGAACTGGTCTGGGACCTGCAAGAGAGGCGAACTTCATGCTAATGAACTTGAATTAATCCTGACGTTACTAGTCTGATCACACAGTGTGCTAAGAAGCCTTTAGATCACAATCACTCCCTTGGGCCAGACACCACAGATATAAAAGGGTCAATTAGCATTTTATGTTTTAACCTTTATACTTTGCCAAAATTTAACTTGGAAACAAAAGTCTGAATAGTAAGATGTTGGAGTGACTTCAAGAAAGTACATGGATGTGTGTAAGAAAACATAGGTGCGCTGTAATGGATTCTTCACATAGTAGTCAGGCATGACTTCAGTACTTCAAGCTAGTATACACATTTCATCCAAAATATGAGTGGTTTGCTGTCGTCTCGGTGATAAATAGAGAGCTCTTGAGAATCTATTTTGACTGATATTGAGATCTGTGAGTCGTGATGGCACTCGTCTTCAAGTATGTCTGACTTTGCATAAATGCTACACAGCCTGGGATGGGGAAGGGGGGTGGTCAGGAGATATTGGAGCTTCTAATTGGGTATACATGTTATCATGTACGGCAGCCTGAGTACTTCAGGCACAGCAAATTTACAGAACTCAGTAAAGAGGACACTGCTTTAAGAGTGGCTAGTGAAGAGCAGAGCATTAGCCAGCTTTGATCCCCGCCAGAGTGCTTCTTCATAGCCATGAGATTGATGTCTGCTCTTTCAGATGATAGAGTGAAATTGCAGGGTCTGATAAATATGCCTCTCTCGAATTAAAAAAGAAAAAAGGGCCACCCCAATAACATCAGCACGAGTAAACAAATCAAGCCCCGCTTCCTCTTCTGGCGAGGTGAGAATGAGAATAGACTGTAAGTGCAGGGCTCAAATGGCTTTTTGATGTGTAGCGAGAGCTAGCTTAGGAGAGAGAAAGAGGGCGCAAGAGCAAGTGACAATGAAGTGTCCCCTGTATATGAAATATTTTCAGAGTGTTAGAGAGGACTTAGAGAAGGGGGTTTGGCAGGGCTGCCAGACAGTGTGTATGGCTTAGGGAAGAGGAACTCGCTCCGACTGTCTGGAGAGCTGAATACTGATGAAACCTTGTTCTCGAGGGCTTCTTGAGGCCTTAGGAAAAAACCCTCACTTGGCTTTAACTCGTCACCTGAATGCTCTCCCCCCCAGAGATCATAACGTCCCTAGCCAACCCCTTCGATCGATACACAGAGGAGAGGATGAAAGGCTAAAGAAGGACAAACAGGTTAGACCCAAAGGGAGCCGTATCACACCAGAGCTACCCGCTGAACCTCCCTGCTGGTCACTTCCAGTGAAAATAGTAGGTAGCCCGGCATTAGCGTTCAGAAGCGTTTTCCATGCAAAACACATCAGCGTCAGGAAGCGGCATGCCTTCAGGTAAGATCGGAATTTGATTCGCAGACACTCTCAGGGTGAAACCCCTCCACCTGGGCTTCAAGAAATGGTATAGTCATTAAAGACAGTGCACAGGGGTAGATCCCCCTACCTCAGAGCTTTTCTTCCCCAGTGATCTCCATTAAAAATGAGAGTAAAACAGTCTGGCTTTTTATGGCTATAAGTCATTCTCCAGCTGCTGAGGGATTGTGTGTGCGTGCGGGAAGAGGAGCAGAGGTGAATGAGCTGAGGGATTTTGTAGGGGGGACGAGTATATGCTGCTTTTTTGCTGCAGTGTGTTTCTCCATAGGTTTACTGCAGCAGTCAAACTTAATCTCATACACGTCTCTCTTCTA